>NW_027193619.1:0-82500 GCF_032444005.1 Ranitomeya imitator
GAAAAGTGTGATATGTTTTCAGGTATCTCCTATACTAATAGAGCCACATGCTCACCGGTTTGCCACATGATGTAGGCCTATGGACTGAACAAGAAACCACCAAAAATTTTAACCAGTCATCGTTCTCACAACACTGAGGACCAGTCATTCGAAATGACTTCTCCATGCATTTTATGCATTGGTAAAAGCACTATGATGAAAAGTGTGATATGTTTTCAGGTATCTCCTATACTAATAGAGCCACATGCTCACCGGTTTGCCACATGATGTAGGCCTATGGACTGAACAAGAAACCACCAAAAATTTTAACCAGTCATCGTTCTCACAACACTGAGGACCAGTCATTCGAAATGACTTCTCCATGCATTTTATGCATTGGTAAAAGCACTATGATGAAAAGTGTGATATGTTTTCAGGTATCTCCTATACTAATAGAGCCACATGCTCACCGGTTTGCCACATGATGTAGGCCTATGGACTGAACAAGAAACCACCAAAAATTTTAACCAGTCATCGTTCTCACAACACTGAGGACCAGTCATTCGAAATGACTTCTCCATGCATTTTATGCATTGGTAAAAGCACTATGATGAAAAGTGTGATATGTTTTCAGGTATCTCCTATACTAATAGAGCCACATGCTCACCGGTTTGCCACATGGTGTAGGCCTATGGACTGAACAAGAAACCACCAAAAATTTTAACCAGTCATCGTTCTCACAACACTGAGGACCAGTCATTCGAAATGACTTCTCCATGCATTTTATGCATTGGTAAAAGCACTATGATGAAAAGTGTGATATGTTTTCAGGTATCTCCTATACTAATAGAGCCACATGCTCACCGGTTTGCCACATGATGTAGGCCTATGGACTGAACAAGAAACCACCAAAAATTTTAACCAGTCATCGTTCTCACAACACTGAGGACCAGTCATTCGAAATGACTTCTCCATGCATTTTATGCATTGGTAAAAGCACTATGATGAAAAGTGTGATATGTTTTCAGGTATCTCCTATACTAATAGAGCCACATGCTCACCGGTTTGCCACATGATGTAGGCCTATGGACTGAACAAGAAACCACCAAAAATTTTAACCAGTCATCGTTCTCACAACACTGAGGACCAGTCATTCGAAATGACTTCTCCATGCATTTTATGCATTGGTAAAAGCACTATGATGAAAAGTGTGATATGTTTTCAGGTATCTCCTATACTAATAGAGCCACATGCTCACCGGTTTGCCACATGATGTAGGCCTATGGACTGAACAAGAAACCACCAAAAATTTTAACCAGTCATCGTTCTCACAACACTGAGGACCAGTCATTCGAAATGACTTCTCCATGCATTTTATGCATTGGTAAAAGCACTATGATGAAAAGTGTGATATGTTTTCAGGTATCTCCTATACTAATAGAGCCACATGCTCACCGGTTTGCCACATGATGTAGGCCTATGGACTGAACAAGAAACCACCAAAAATTTTAACCAGTCATCGTTCTCACAACACTGAGGACCAGTCATTCGAAATGACTTCTCCATGCATTTTATGCATTGGTAAAAGCACTATGATGAAAAGTGTGATATGTTTTCAGGTATCTCCTATACTAATAGAGCCACATGCTCACCGGTTTGCCACATGATGTAGGCCTATGGACTGAACAAGAAACCACCAAAAATTTTAACCAGTCATCGTTCTCACAACACTGAGGACCAGTCATTCGAAATGACTTCTCCATGCATTTTATGCATTGGTAAAAGCACTATGATGAAAAGTGTGATATGTTTTCAGGTATCTCCTATACTAATAGAGCCACATGCTCACCGGTTTGCCACATGATGTAGGCCTATGGACTGAACAAGAAACCACCAAAAATTTTAACCAGTCATCGTTCTCACAACACTGAGGACCAGTCATTCGAAATGACTTCTCCATGCATTTTATGCATTGGTAAAAGCACTATGATGAAAAGTGTGATATGTTTTCAGGTATCTCCTATACTAATAGAGCCACATGCTCACCGGTTTGCCACATGATGTAGGCCTATGGACTGAACAAGAAACCACCAAAAATTTTAACCAGTCATCGTTCTCACAACACTGAGGACCAGTCATTCGAAATGACTTCTCCATGCATTTTATGCATTGGTAAAAGCACTATGATGAAAAGTGTGATATGTTTTCAGGTATCTCCTATACTAATAGAGCCACATGCTCACCGGTTTGCCACATGATGTAGGCCTATGGACTGAACAAGAAACCACCAAAAATTTTAACCAGTCATCGTTCTCACAACACTGAGGACCAGTCATTCGAAATGACTTCTCCATGCATTTTATGCATTGGTAAAAGCACTATGATGAAAAGTGTGATATGTTTTCAGGTATCTCCTATACTAATAGAGCCACATGCTCACCGGTTTGCCACATGATGTAGGCCTATGGACTGAACAAGAAACCACCAAAAATTTTAACCAGTCATCGTTCTCACAACACTGAGGACCAGTCATTCGAAATGACTTCTCCATGCATTTTATGCATTGGTAAAAGCACTATGATGAAAAGTGTGATATGTTTTCAGGTATCTCCTATACTAATAGAGCCACATGCTCACCGGTTTGCCACATGATGTAGGCCTATGGACTGAACAAGAAACCACCAAAAATTTTAACCAGTCATCGTTCTCACAACACTGAGGACCAGTCATTCGAAATGACTTCTCCATGCATTTTATGCATTGGTAAAAGCACTATGATGAAAAGTGTGATATGTTTTCAGGTATCTCCTATACTAATAGAGCCACATGCTCACCGGTTTGCCACATGATGTAGGCCTATGGACTGAACAAGAAACCACCAAAAATTTTAACCAGTCATCGTTCTCACAACACTGAGGACCAGTCATTCGAAATGACTTCTCCATGCATTTTATGCATTGGTAAAAGCACTATGATGAAAAGTGTGATATGTTTTCAGGTATCTCCTATACTAATAGAGCCACATGCTCACCGGTTTGCCACATGATGTAGGCCTATGGACTGAACAAGAAACCACCAAAAATTTTAACCAGTCATCGTTCTCACAACACTGAGGACCAGTCATTCGAAATGACTTCTCCATGCATTTTATGCATTGGTAAAAGCACTATGATGAAAAGTGTGATATGTTTTCAGGTATCTCCTATACTAATAGAGCCACATGCTCACCGGTTTGCCACATGATGTAGGCCTATGGACTGAACAAGAAACCACCAAAAATTTTAACCAGTCATCGTTCTCACAACACTGAGGACCAGTCATTCGAAATGACTTCTCCATGCATTTTATGCATTGGTAAAAGCACTATGATGAAAAGTGTGATATGTTTTCAGGTATCTCCTATACTAATAGAGCCACATGCTCACCGGTTTGCCACATGATGTAGGCCTATGGACTGAACAAGAAACCACCAAAAATTTTAACCAGTCATCGTTCTCACAACACTGAGGACCAGTCATTCGAAATGACTTCTCCATGCATTTTATGCATTGGTAAAAGCACTATGATGAAAAGTGTGATATGTTTTCAGGTATCTCCTATACTAATAGAGCCACATGCTCACCGGTTTGCCACATGATGTAGGCCTATGGACTGAACAAGAAACCACCAAAAATTTTAACCAGTCATCGTTCTCACAACACTGAGGACCAGTCATTCGAAATGACTTCTCCATGCATTTTATGCATTGGTAAAAGCACTATGATGAAAAGTGTGATATGTTTTCAGGTATCTCCTATACTAATAGAGCCACATGCTCACCGGTTTGCCACATGATGTAGGCCTATGGACTGAACAAGAAACCACCAAAAATTTTAACCAGTCATCGTTCTCACAACACTGAGGACCAGTCATTCGAAATGACTTCTCCATGCATTTTATGCATTGGTAAAAGCACTATGATGAAAAGTGTGATATGTTTTCAGGTATCTCCTATACTAATAGAGCCACATGCTCACCGGTTTGCCACATGATGTAGGCCTATGGACTGAACAAGAAACCACCAAAAATTTTAACCAGTCATCGTTCTCACAACACTGAGGACCAGTCATTCGAAATGACTTCTCCATGCATTTTATGCATTGGTAAAAGCACTATGATGAAAAGTGTGATATGTTTTCAGGTATCTCCTATACTAATAGAGCCACATGCTCACCGGTTTGCCACATGATGTAGGCCTATGGACTGAACAAGAAACCACCAAAAATTTTAACCAGTCATCGTTCTCACAACACTGAGGACCAGTCATTCGAAATGACTTCTCCATGCATTTTATGCATTGGTAAAAGCACTATGATGAAAAGTGTGATATGTTTTCAGGTATCTCCTATACTAATAGAGCCACATGCTCACCGGTTTGCCACATGATGTAGGCCTATGGACTGAACAAGAAACCACCAAAAATTTTAACCAGTCATCGTTCTCACAACACTGAGGACCAGTCATTCGAAATGACTTCTCCATGCATTTTATGCATTGGTAAAAGCACTATGATGAAAAGTGTGATATGTTTTCAGGTATCTCATATACTAATAGAGCCACATGCTCACCGGTTTGCCACATGATGTAGGCCTATGGACTGAACAAGAAACCACCAAAAATTTTAACCAGTCATCGTTCTCACAACACTGAGGACCAGTCATTCGAAATGACTTCTCCATGCATTTTATGCATTGGTAAAATCAATATGATGAAAAGTGTGATATGTTTTCAGTTATCTCCTATACTAATAGAGCCACATGCTCACCGGTTTGCCACATGATGTAGGCCTATGGACTGAACAAGAAACCACCAAAAATTTTAACCAGTTATCGTTCTCACAACACTGAGGACCAGTCATTCGAAATGACTTCTCCATGCATTTTATGCATTGGTAAAAGCACTATGATGAAAAGTGTGATGTTTTCAGGTATCCCCTATACTAATAGAGCCACATGCTCACCGGTTTGCCACATGATGTAGGCCTATGGACTGAACAAGAAACCACCAAAAATTTTAACCAGTCATCTTTCTCACAACACTGAGGACCAGTCATTCGAAATGACTTCTCCATGCATTTTATGCATTAGTAAAAGCACTATGATGAAAAGTGTGATATGTTTTCAGGTATCTCCTATACTAATAGAGCCATATGCTCACCGGTTTGCCACATGATGTAGGCCTATGGACTGAACAAGAAACCACCAAAAATTTTAACCAGTCATCGTTCTCACAACACTGAGGACCAGTCATTCGAAATGACTTCTCCATGCATTTTATGCATTGGTAAAAGCACTATGATGAAAAGTGTGATATGTTTTCAGGTATCTCCTATACTAATAGAGCCACATGCTCACCGGTTTGCCACATGATGTAGGCCTATGGACTGAACAAGAAACCACCAAAAATTTTAACCAGTCATCGTTCTCACAACACTGAGGACCAGTCATTCGAAATGACTTCTCCATGCATTTTATGCATTGGTAAAAGCACTATGATGAAAAGTGTGATATGTTTTCAGGTATCTCCTATACTAATAGAGCCACATGCTCACCGGTTTGCCACATGATGTAGGCCTATGGACTGAACAAGAAACCACCAAAAATTTTAACCAGTCATCGTTCTCACAACACTGAGGACCAGTCATTCGAAATGACTTCTCCATGCATTTTATGCATTGGTAAAAGCACTATGATGAAAAGTGTGATATGTTTTCAGGTATCTCCTATACTAATAGAGCCACATGCTCACCGGTTTGCCACATGATGTAGGCCTATGGACTGAACAAGAAACCACCAAAAATTTTAACCAGTCATCGTTCTCACAACACTGAGGACCAGTCATTCGAAATGACTTCTCCATGCATTTTATGCATTGGTAAAAGCACTATGATGAAAAGTGTGATATGTTTTCAGGTATCTCCTATACTAATAGAGCCACATGCTCACCGGTTTGCCACATGATGTAGGCCTATGGACTGAACAAGAAACCACCAAAAATTTTAACCAGTCATCGTTCTCACAACACTGAGGACCAGTCATTCGAAATGACTTCTCCATGCATTTTATGCATTGGTAAAAGCACTATGATGAAAAGTGTGATATGTTTTCAGGTATCTCCTATACTAATAGAGCCACATGCTCACCGGTTTGCCACATGATGTAGGCCTATGGACCTGAACAAGAAACCACCAAAAATTTTAACCAGTCATCGTTCTCACAACACTGAGGACCAGTCATTCGAAATGACTTCTCCATGCATTTTATGCATTGGTAAAAGCACTATGATGAAAAGTGTGATATGTTTTCAGGTATCTCATATACTAATAGAGCCACATGCTCACCGGTTTGCCACATGATGTAGGCCTATGGACTGAACAAGAAACCACCAAAAATTTTAACCAGTCATCGTTCTCACAACACTGAGGACCAGTCATTCGAAATGACTTCTCCATGCATTTTATGCATTGGTAAAATCAATATGATGAAAAGTGTGATATGTTTTCAGGTATCTCCTATACTAATAGAGCCACATGCTCACCGGTTTGCCACATGATGTAGGCCTATGGACTGAACAAGAAACCACCAAAAATTTTAACCAGTCATCGTTCTCACAACACTGAGGACCAGTCATTCGAAATGACTTCTCCATGCATTTTATGCATTGGTAAAAGCACTATGATGAAAAGTGTGATGTTTTCAGGTATCCCCTATACTAATAGAGCCACATGCTCACCGGTTTGCCACATGATGTAGGCCTATGGACTGAACAAGAAACCACCAAAAATTTTAACCAGTCATCTTTCTCACAACACTGAGGACCAGTCATTCGAAATGACTTCTCCATGCATTTTATGCATTAGTAAAAGCACTATGATGAAAAGTGTGATATGTTTTCAGGTATCTCCTATACTAATAGAGCCATATGCTCACCGGTTTGCCACATGATGTAGGCCTATGGACTGAACAAGAAACCACCAAAAATTTTAACCAGTCATCGTTCTCACAACACTGAGGACCAGTCATTCGAAATGACTTCTCCATGCATTTTATGCATTGGTAAAAGCACTATGATGAAAAGTGTGATATGTTTTCAGGTATCTCCTATACTAATAGAGCCACATGCTCACCGGTTTGCCACATGATGTAGGCCTATGGACTGAACAAGAAACCACCAAAAATTTTAACCAGTCATCGTTCTCACAACACTGAGGACCAGTCATTCGAAATGACTTCTCCATGCATTTTATGCATTGGTAAAAGCACTATGATGAAAAGTGTGATATGTTTTCAGGTATCTCCTATACTAATAGAGCCACATGCTCACCGGTTTGCCACATGATGTAGGCCTATGGACTGAACAAGAAACCACCAAAAATTTTAACCAGTCATCGTTCTCACAACACTGAGGACCAGTCATTCGAAATGACTTCTCCATGCATTTTATGCATTGGTAAAAGCACTATGATGAAAAGTGTGATATGTTTTCAGGTATCTCCTATACTAATAGAGCCACATGCTCACCGGTTTGCCACATGATGTAGGCCTATGGACTGAACAAGAAACCACCAAAAATTTTAACCAGTCATCGTTCTCACAACACTGAGGACCAGTCATTCGAAATGACTTCTCCATGCATTTTATGCATTGGTAAAAGCACTATGATGAAAAGTGTGATATGTTTTCAGGTATCTCCTATACTAATAGAGCCACATGCTCACCGGTTTGCCACATGATGTAGGCCTATGGACTGAACAAGAAACCACCAAAAATTTTAACCAGTCATCGTTCTCACAACACTGAGGACCAGTCATTCGAAATGACTTCTCCATGCATTTTATGCATTGGTAAAAGCACTATGATGAAAAGTGTGATATGTTTTCAGGTATCTCCTATACTAATAGAGCCACATGCTCACCGGTTTGCCACATGATGTAGGCCTATGGACTGAACAAGAAACCACCAAAAATTTTAACCAGTCATCGTTCTCACAACACTGAGGACCAGTCATTCGAAATGACTTCTCCATGCATTTTATGCATTGGTAAAAGCACTATGATGAAAAGTGTGATATGTTTTCAGGTATCTCCTATACTAATAGAGCCACATGCTCACCGGTTTGCCACATGGTGTAGGCCTATGGACTGAACAAGAAACCACCAAAAATTTTAACCAGTCATCGTTCTCACAACACTGAGGACCAGTCATTCGAAATGACTTCTCCATGCATTTTATGCATTGGTAAAAGCACTATGATGAAAAGTGTGATATGTTTTCAGGTATCTCCTATACTAATAGAGCCACATGCTCACCGGTTTGCCACATGATGTAGGCCTATGGACTGAACAAGAAACCACCAAAAATTTTAACCAGTCATCGTTCTCACAACACTGAGGACCAGTCATTCGAAATGACTTCTCCATGCATTTTATGCATTGGTAAAAGCACTATGATGAAAAGTGTGATATGTTTTCAGGTATCTCCTATACTAATAGAGCCACATGCTCACCGGTATGCCACATGATGTAGGCCTATGGACTGAACAAGAAACCACCAAAAATTTTAACCAGTCATCGTTCTCACAACACTGAAGACCAGTCATTCGAAATGACTTCTCCATGCATTTTATGCATTGGTAAAAGCACTATGATGAAAAGTGTGATATGTTTTCAGGTATCTCCTATACTAATCGAGCCACATGCTCACCGGTTTGCCACATGATGTAGGCCTATGGACTGAACAAGAAACCACCAAAAATTTTAACCAGTCATCGTTCTCACAACACTGAGGACCAGTCATTCGAAATGACTTCTCCATGCATTTTATGCATTGGTAAAAGCAGTATGATGAAAAGTGTGATATGTTTTCAGGTATCTCCTATACTAATAGAGCCACATGCTCACCGGTTTGCCACATGATGTAGGCCTATGGACTGAACAAGAAACCACCAAAAATTTTAACCAGTCATCGTTCTCACAACACTGAGGACCAGTCATTCGAAATGACTTCTCCATGCATTTTATGCATTGGTAAAAGCACTATGATGAAAAGTGTGATATGTTTTCAGGTATCTCCTATACTAATAGAGCCACATGCTCACCGGTTTGCCACATGATGTAGGCCTATGGACTGAACAAGAAACCACCAAAAATTTTAACCAGTCATCGTTCTCACAACACTGAGGACCAGTCATTCGAAATGACTTCTCCATGCATTTTATGCATTGGTAAAAGCACTATGATGAAAAGTGTGATATGTTTTCAGGTATCTCCTATACTAATAGAGCCACATGCTCACCGGTTTGCCACATGATGTAGGCCTATGGACTGAACAAGAAACCACCAAAAATTTTAACCAGTCATCGTTCTCACAACACTGAGGACCAGTCATTCGAAATGACTTCTCCATGCATTTTATGCATTGGTAAAAGCACTATGATGAAAAGTGTGATATGTTTTCAGGTATCTCCTATACTAATAGAGCCACATGCTCACCGGTTTGCCACATGATGTAGGCCTATGGACTGAACAAGAAACCACCAAAAATTTTAACCAGTCATCGTTCTCACAACACTGAGGACCAGTCATTCGAAATGACTTCTCCATGCATTTTATGCATTGGTAAAAGCACTATGATGAAAAGTGTGATATGTTTTCAGGTATCTCCTATACTAATAGAGCCACATGCTCACCGGTTTGCCACATGATGTAGGCCTATGGACTGAACAAGAAACCACCAAAAATTTTAACCAGTCATCGTTCTCACAACACTGAGGACCAGTCATTCGAAATGACTTCTCCATGCATTTTATGCATTGGTAAAAGCACTATGATGAAAAGTGTGATATGTTTTCAGGTATCTCCTATACTAATAGAGCCACATGCTCACCGGTTTGCCACATGATGTAGGCCTATGGACTGAACAAGAAACCACCAAAAATTTTAACCAGTCATCGTTCTCACAACACTGAGGACCAGTCATTCGAAATGACTTCTCCATGCATTTTATGCATTGGTAAAAGCACTATGATGAAAAGTGTGATATGTTTTCAGGTATCTCCTATACTAATAGAGCCACATGCTCACCGGTTTGCCACATGATGTAGGCCTATGGACTGAACAAGAAACCACCAAAAATTTTAACCAGTCATCGTTCTCACAACACTGAGGACCAGTCATTCGAAATGACTTCTCCATGCATTTTATGCATTGGTAAAAGCACTATGATGAAAAGTGTGATATGTTTTCAGGTATCTCCTATACTAATAGAGCCACATGCTCACCGGTTTGCCACATGATGTAGGCCTATGGACTGAACAAGAAACCACCAAAAATTTTAACCAGTCATCGTTCTCACAACACTGAGGACCAGTCATTCGAAATGACTTCTCCATGCATTTTATGCATTGGTAAAAGCACTATGATGAAAAGTGTGATATGTTTTCAGGTATCTCCTATACTAATAGAGCCACATGCTCACCGGTTTGCCACATGATGTAGGCCTATGGACTGAACAAGAAACCACCAAAAATTTTAACCAGTCATCGTTGTCACAACACTGAGGACCAGTCATTCGAAATGACTTCTCCATGCATTTTATGCATTGGTAAAAGCACTATGATGAAAAGTGTGATATGTTTTCAGGTATCTCCTATACTAATAGAGCCACATGCTCACCGGTTTGCCACATGATGTAGGCCTATGGACTGAACAAGAAACCACCAAAAATTTTAACCAGTCATCGTTCTCACAACACTGAGGACCAGTCATTCGAAATGACTTCTCCATGCATTTTATGCATTGGTAAAAGCACTATGATGAAAAGTGTGATATGTTTTCAGGTATCTCCTATACTAATAGAGCCACATGCTCACCGGTTTGCCACATGATGTAGGCCTATGGACTGAACAAGAAACCACCAAAGATTTTAACCAGTCATCGTTCTCACAACACTGAGGACCAGTCATTCGAAATGACTTCTCCATGCATTTTATGCATTGGTAAAAGCACTATGATGAAAAGTGTGATATGTTTTCAGGTATCTCCTATACTAATAGAGCCACATGCTCACCGGTTTGCCACATGATGTAGGCCTATGGACTGAACAAGAAACCACCAAAAATTTTAACCAGTCATCGTTCTCACAACACTGAGGACCAGTCATTCGAAATGACTTCTCCATGCATTTTATGCATTGGTAAAAGCACTATGATGAAAAGTGTGATATGTTTTCAGGTATCTCATATACTAATAGAGCCACATGCTCACCGGTTTGCCACATGATGTAGGCCTATGGACTGAACAAGAAACCACCAAAAATTTTAACCAGTCATCGTTCTCACAACACTGAGGACCAGTCATTCGAAATGACTTCTCCATGCATTTTATGCATTGGTAAAATCAATATGATGAAAAGTGTGATATGTTTTCAGTTATCTCCTATACTAATAGAGCCACATGCTCACCGGTTTGCCACATGATGTAGGCCTATGGACTGAACAAGAAACCACCAAAAATTTTAACCAGTCATCGTTCTCACAACACTGAGGACCAGTCATTCGAAATGACTTCTCCATGCATTTTATGCATTGGTAAAAGCACTATGATGAAAAGTGTGATGTTTTCAGGTATCCCCTATACTAATAGAGCCACATGCTCACCGGTTTGCCACATGATGTAGGCCTATGGACTGAACAAGAAACCACCAAAAATTTTAACCAGTCATCGTTCTCACAACACTGAGGACCAGTCATTCGAAATGACTTCTCCATGCATTTTATGCATTGGTAAAAGCACTATGATGAAAAGTGTGATATGTTTTCAGGTATCTCCTATACTAATAGAGCCACATGCTCACCGGTTTGCCACATGATGTAGGCCTATGGACTGAACAAGAAACCACCAAAAATTTTAACCAGTCATCGTTCTCACAACACTGAGGACCAGTCATTCGAAATGACTTCTCCATGCATTTTATGCATTGGTAAAAGCACTATGATGAAAAGTGTGATATGTTTTCAGGTATCTCCTATACTAATAGAGCCACATGCTCACCGGTTTGCCACATGATGTAGGCCTATGGACTGAACAAGAAACCACCAAAAATTTTAACCAGTCATCGTTCTCACAACACTGAGGACCAGTCATTCGAAATGACTTCTCCATGCATTTTATGCATTGGTAAAAGCACTATGATGAAAAGTGTGATATGTTTTCAGGTATCTCCTATACTAATAGAGCCACATGCTCACCGGTTTGCCACATGATGTAGGCCTATGGACTGAACAAGAAACCACCAAAAATTTTAACCAGTCATCGTTCTCACAACACTGAGGACCAGTCATTCGAAATGACTTCTCCATGCATTTTATGCATTGGTAAAAGCACTATGATGAAAAGTGTGATATGTTTTCAGGTATCTCCTATACTAATAGAGCCACATGCTCACCGGTTTGCCACATGATGTAGGCCTATGGACTGAACAAGAAACCACCAAAAATTTTAACCAGTCATCGTTCTCACAACACTGAGGACCAGTCATTCGAAATGACTTCTCCATGCATTTTATGCATTGGTAAAAGCACTATGATGAAAAGTGTGATATGTTTTCAGGTATCTCCTATACTAATAGAGCCACATGCTCACCGGTTTGCCACATGATGTAGGCCTATGGACTGAACAAGAAACCACCAAAAATTTTAACCAGTCATCGTTCTCACAACACTGAGGACCAGTCATTCGAAATGACTTCTCCATGCATTTTATGCATTGGTAAAAGCACTATGATGAAAAGTGTGATATGTTTTCAGGTATCTCCTATACTAATAGAGCCACATGCTCACCGGTTTGCCACATGATGTAGGCCTATGGACTGAACAAGAAACCACCAAAAATTTTAACCAGTCATCGTTCTCACAACACTGAGGACCAGTCATTCGAAATGACTTCTCCATGCATTTTATGCATTGGTAAAAGCACTATGATGAAAAGTGTGATATGTTTTCAGGTATCTCATATACTAATAGAGCCACATGCTCACCGGTTTGCCACATGATGTAGGCCTATGGACTGAACAAGAAACCACCAAAAATTTTAACCAGTCATCGTTCTCACAACACTGAGGACCAGTCATTCGAAATGACTTCTCCATGCATTTTATGCATTGGTAAAATCAATATGATGAAAAGTGTGATATGTTTTCAGTTATCTCCTATACTAATAGAGCCACATGCTCACCGGTTTGCCACATGATGTAGGCCTATGGACTGAACAAGAAACCACCAAAAATTTTAACCAGTCATCGTTCTCACAACACTGAGGACCAGTCATTCGAAATGACTTCTCCATGCATTTTATGCATTGGTAAAAGCACTATGATGAAAAGTGTGATGTTTTCAGGTATCCCCTATACTAATAGAGCCACATGCTCACCGGTTTGCCACATGATGTAGGCCTATGGACTGAACAAGAAACCACCAAAAATTTTAACCAGTCATCTTTCTCACAACACTGAGGACCAGTCATTCGAAATGACTTCTCCATGCATTTTATGCATTAGTAAAAGCACTATGATGAAAAGTGTGATATGTTTTCAGGTATCTCCTATACTAATAGAGCCATATGCTCACCGGTTTGCCACAAGATGTAGGCCTATGGACTGAACAAGAAACCACCAAAAATTTTAACCAGTCATCGTTCTCACAACACTGAGGACCAGTCATTCGAAATGACTTCTCCATGCATTTTATGCATTGGTAAAAGCACTATGATGAAAAGTGTGATATGTTTTCAGGTATCTCCTATACTAATAGAGCCACATGCTCACCGGTTTGCCACATGATGTAGGCCTATGGACTGAACAAGAAACCACCAAAAATTTTAACCAGTCATCGTTCTCACAACACTGAGGACCAGTCATTCGAAATGACTTCTCCATGCATTTTATGCATTGGTAAAAGCACTATGATGAAAAGTGTGATATGTTTTCAGGTATCTCCTATACTAATAGAGCCACATGCTCACCGGTTTGCCACATGATGTAGGCCTATGGACTGAACAAGAAACCACCAAAAATTTTAACCAGTCATCGTTCTCACAACACTGAGGACCAGTCATTCGAAATGACTTCTCCATGCATTTTATGCATTGGTAAAAGCACTATGATGAAAAGTGTGATATGTTTTCAGGTATCTCCTATACTAATAGAGCCACATGCTCACCGGTTTGCCACATGATGTAGGCCTATGGACTGAACAAGAAACCACCAAAAATTTTAACCAGTCATCGTTCTCACAACACTGAGGACCAGTCATTCGAAATGACTTCTCCATGCATTTTATGCATTGGTAAAAGCACTATGATGAAAAGTGTGATATGTTTTCAGGTATCTCCTATACTAATAGAGCCACATGCTCACCGGTTTGCCACATGATGTAGGCCTATGGACTGAACAAGAAACCACCAAAAATTTTAACCAGTCATCGTTCTCACAACACTGAGGACCAGTCATTCGAAATGACTTCTCCATGCATTTTATGCATTGGTAAAAGCACTATGATGAAAAGTGTGATATGTTTTCAGGTATCTCCTATACTAATAGAGCCACATGCTCACCGGTTTGCCACATGATGTAGGCCTATGGACTGAACAAGAAACCACCAAAAATTTTAACCAGTCATCGTTCTCACAACACTGAGGACCAGTCATTCGAAATGACTTCTCCATGCATTTTATGCATTGGTAAAAGCACTATGATGAAAAGTGTGATATGTTTTCAGGTATCTCCTATACTAATAGAGCCACATGCTCACCGGTTTGCCACATGATGTAGGCCTATGGACTGAACAAGAAACCACCAAAAATTTTAACCAGTCATCGTTCTCACAACACTGAAGACCAGTCATTCGAAATGACTTCTCCATGCATTTTATGCATTGGTAAAAGCACTATGATGAAAAGTGTGATATGTTTTCAGGTATCTCCTATACTAATCGAGCCACATGCTCACCGGTTTGCCACATGATGTAGGCCTATGGACTGAACAAGAAACCACCAAAAATTTTAACCAGTCATCGTTCTCACAACACTGAGGACCAGTCATTCGAAATGACTTCTCCATGCATTTTATGCATTGGTAAAAGCAGTATGATGAAAAGTGTGATATGTTTTCAGGTATCTCCTATACTAATAGAGCCACATGCTCACCGGTTTGCCACATGATGTAGGCCTATGGACTGAACAAGAAACCACCAAAAATTTTAACCAGTCATCGTTCTCACAACACTGAGGACCAGTCATTCGAAATGACTTCTCCATGCATTTTATGCATTGGTAAAAGCACTATGATGAAAAGTGTGATATGTTTTCAGGTATCTCCTATACTAATAGAGCCACATGCTCACCGGTTTGCCACATGATGTAGGCCTATGGACTGAACAAGAAACCACCAAAAATTTTAACCAGTCATCGTTCTCACAACACTGAGGACCAGTCATTCGAAATGACTTCTCCATGCATTTTATGCATTGGTAAAAGCACTATGATGAAAAGTGTGATATGTTTTCAGGTATCTCCTATACTAATAGAGCCACATGCTCACCGGTTTGCCACATGATGTAGGCCTATGGACTGAACAAGAAACCACCAAAAATTTTAACCAGTCATCGTTCTCACAACACTGAGGACCAGTCATTCGAAATGACTTCTCCATGCATTTTATGCATTGGTAAAAGCACTATGATGAAAAGTGTGATATGTTTTCAGGTATCTCCTATACTAATAGAGCCACATGCTCACCGGTTTGCCACATGATGTAGGCCTATGGACTGAACAAGAAACCACCAAAAATTTTAACCAGTCATCGTTCTCACAACACTGAGGACCAGTCATTCGAAATGACTTCTCCATGCATTTTATGCATTGGTAAAAGCACTATGATGAAAAGTGTGATATGTTTTCAGGTATCTCCTATACTAATAGAGCCACATGCTCACCGGTTTGCCACATGATGTAGGCCTATGGACTGAACAAGAAACCACCAAAAATTTTAACCAGTCATCGTTCTCACAACACTGAGGACCAGTCATTCGAAATGACTTCTCCATGCATTTTATGCATTGGTAAAAGCACTATGATGAAAAGTGTGATATGTTTTCAGGTATCTCCTATACTAATAGAGCCACATGCTCACCGGTTTGCCACATGATGTAGGCCTATGGACTGAACAAGAAACCACCAAAAATTTTAACCAGTCATCGTTCTCACAACACTGAGGACCAGTCATTCAAAATGACTTCTCCATGCATTTTATGCATTGGTAAAAGCACTATGATGAAAAGTGTGATATGTTTTCAGGTATCTCCTATACTAATAGAGCCACATGCTCACCGGTTTGCCACATGATGTAGGCCTATGGACTGAACAAGAAACCACCAAAAATTTTAACCAGTCATCGTTCTCACAACACTGAGGACCAGTCATTCGAAATGACTTCTCCATGCATTTTATGCATTGGTAAAAGCACTATGATGAAAAGTGTGATATGTTTTCAGGTATCTCCTATACTAATAGAGCCACATGCTCACCGGTTTGCCACATGATGTAGGCCTATGGACTGAACAAGAAACCACCAAAAATTTTAACCAGTCATCGTTCTCACAACACTGAGGACCAGTCATTCGAAATGACTTCTCCATGCATTTTATGCATTGGTAAAAGCACTATGATGAAAAGTGTGATATGTTTTCAGGTATCTCCTATACTAATAGAGCCACATGCTCACCGGTTTGCCACATGATGTAGGCCTATGGACTGAACAAGAAACCACCAAAAATTTTAACCAGTCATCGTTCTCACAACACTGAGGACCAGTCATTCGAAATGACTTCTCCATGCATTTTATGCATTGGTAAAAGCACTATGATGAAAAGTGTGATATGTTTTCAGGTATCTCCTATACTAATAGAGCCACATGCTCACCGGTTTGCCACATGATGTAGGCCTATGGACTGAACAAGAAACCACCAAAAATTTTAACCAGTCATCGTTCTCACAACACTGAGGACCAGTCATTCGAAATGACTTCTCCATGCATTTTATGCATTGGTAAAAGCACTATGATGAAAAGTGTGATATGTTTTCAGGTATCTCCTATACTAATAGAGCCACATGCTCACCGGTTTGCCACATGATGTAGGCCTATGGACTGAACAAGAAACCACCAAAGATTTTAACCAGTCATCGTTCTCACAACACTGAGGACCAGTCATTCGAAATGACTTCTCCATGCATTTTATGCATTGGTAAAAGCACTATGATGAAAAGTGTGATATGTTTTCAGGTATCTCCTATACTAATAGAGCCACATGCTCACCGGTTTGCCACATGATGTAGGCCTATGGACTGAACAAGAAACCACCAAAAATTTTAACCAGTCATCGTTCTCACAACACTGAGGACCAGTCATTCGAAATGACTTCTCCATGCATTTTATGCATTGATAAAAGCACTATGATGAAAAGTGTGATATGTTTTCAGGTATCTCCTATACTAATAGAGCCACATGCTCACCGGTTTGCCACATGATGTAGGCCTATGGACTGAACAAGAAACCACCAAAAATTTTAACCAGTCATCGTTCTCACAACACTGAGGACCAGTCATTCGAAATGACTTCTCCATGCATTTTATGCATTGGTAAAAGCACTATGATGAAAAGTGTGATATGTTTTCAGGTATCTCCTATACTAATAGAGCCACATGCTCACCGGTTTGCCACATGATGTAGGCCTATGGACTGAACAAGAAACCACCAAAAATTTTAACCAGTCATCGTTCTCACAACACTGAAGACCAGTCATTCGAAATGACTTCTCCATGCATTTTATGCATTGGTAAAAGTATAGGAGATACCTGAAAACATATCACACTTTTCATCATAGTGCTTTTACCAATGCATAAAATGCATGGAGAAGTCATTTCGAATGACTGGTCCTCAGTGTTGTGAGAACGATGACTGGTTAAAATTTTTGGTGGTTTCTTGTTCAGTCCATAGGCCTACATCATGTGGCAAACCGGTGAGCATGTGGCTCTATTAGTATAGGAGATACCTGAAAACATATCACACTTTTCATCATAGTGCTTTTACCAATGCATAAAATGCATGGAGAAGTCATTTCGAATGACTGGTCCTCAGTGTTGTGAGAACGATGACTGGATAAAATTTTTGGTGGTTTCTTGTTCAGTCCATAGGCCTACATCATGTGGCAAACCGGTGAGCATGTGGCTCTATTAGTATAGGAGATACCTGAAAACATATCACACTTTTCATCATAGTGCTTTTACCAATGCATAAAATGCATGGAGAAGTCATTTCGAATGACTGGTCCTCAGTGTTGTGAGAATGATGACTGGTTAAAATTTTTCGTGGTTTCTTGTTCAGTCCATAGGCCTACATCATGTGGCAAACCGGTGAGCATGTGGCTCTATTAGTATAGGAGATACCTGAAAACATATCACACTTTTCATCATAGTGCTTTTACCAATGCATAAAATGCATGGAGAAGTCATTTCGAATGACTGGTCCTCAGTGTTGTGAGAACGATGACTGGATAAAATTTTTGGTGGTTTCTTGTTCAGTCCATAGGCCTACATCATGTGGCAAACCGGTGAGCATGTGGCTCTATTAGTATAGGAGATACCTGAAAACATATCACACTTTTCATCATAGTGCTTTTACCAATGCATAAAATGCATGGAGAAGTCATTTCGAATGACTGGTCCTCAGTGTTGTGAGAATGATGACTGGTTAAAATTTTTCGTGGTTTCTTGTTCAGTCCATAGGCCTACATCATGTGGCAAACCGGTGAGCATGTGGCTCTATTAGTATAGGAGATACCTGAAAACATATCACACTTTTCATCATAGTGCTTTTACCAATGCATAAAATGCATGGAGAAGTCATTTCGAATGACTGGTCCTCAGTGTTGTGAGAACGATGACTGGTTAAAATTTTTGGTGGTTTCTTGTTCAGTCCATAGGCCTACATCATGTGACAAACCGGTGAGCATGTGGCTCGATTAGTATAGGAGATACCTGAAAACATATCACACTTTTCATCATAGTGCTTTTACCAATGCATAAAATGCATGGAGAAGTCATTTCGAATGACTGGTCCTCAGTGTTGTGAGAACGATGACTGGTTAAAATTTTTGGTGGTTTCTTGTTCAGTCCATAGGCCTACATCATGTGGCAAACCGGTGAGCATGTGGCTCTATTAGTATAGGAGATACCTGAAAACATATCACACTTTTCATCATAGTGCTTTTACCAATGCATAAAATGCATGGAGAAGTCATTTCGAATGACTGGTCCTCAGTGTTGTGAGAACGATGACTGGTTAAAATTTTTGGTGGTTTCTTGTTCAGTCCATAGGCCTACATCATGTGGCAAACCGGTGAGCATGTGGCTCTATTAGTATAGGAGATACCTGAAAACATATCACACTTTTCATCATAGTGCTTTTACCAATGCATAAAATGCATGGAGAAGTCATTTCGAATGACTGGTCCTCAGTGTTGTGAGAACGATGACTGGTTAAAATTTTTGGTGGTTTCTTGTTCAGTCCATAGGCCTACATCATGTGGCAAACCGGTGAGCATGTGGCTCTATTAGTATAGGAGATACCTGAAAACATATCACACTTTTCATCATAGTGCTTTTACCAATGCATAAAATGCATGGAGAAGTCATTTCGAATGACTGGTCCTCAGTGTTGTGAGAACGATGACTGGTTAAAATTTTTGGTGGTTTCTTGTTCAGTCCATAGGCCTACATCATGTGGCAAACCGGTGAGCATGTGGCTCTATTAGTATAGGAGATACCTGAAAACATATCACACTTTTCATCATAGTGCTTTTACCAATGCATAAAATGCATGGAGAAGTCATTTCGAATGACTGGTCCTCAGTGTTGTGAGAACGATGACTGGTTAAAATTTTTGGTGGTTTCTTGTTCAGTCCATAGGCCTACATCATGTGGCAAACCGGTGAGCATGTGGCTCGATTAGTATAGGAGATACCTGAAAACATATCACACTTTTCATCATAGTGCTTTTACCAATGCATAAAATGCATGGAGAAGTCATTTCGAATGACTGGTCCTCAGTGTTGTGAGAACGATGACTGGTTAAAATTTTTGGTGGTTTCTTGTTCAGTCCATAGGCCTACATCATGTGGCAAACCGGTGAGCATGTGGCTCTATTAGTATAGGAGATACCTGAAAACATATCACACTTTTCATCATAGTGCTTTTACCAATGCATAAAATGCATGGAGAAGTCATTTCGAATGACTGGTCCTCAGTGTTGTGAGAACGATGACTGGTTAAAATTTTTGGTGGTTTCTTGTTCAGTCCATAGGCCTACATCATGTGGCAAACCGGTGAGCATGTGGCTCTATTAGTATAGGAGATACCTGAAAACATATCACACTTTTCATCATAGTGCTTTTACCAATGCATAAAATGCATGGAGAAGTCATTTCGAATGACTGGTCCTCAGTGTTGTGAGAACGATGACTGGATAAAATTTTTGGTGGTTTCTTGTTCAGTCCATAGGCCTACATCATGTGGCAAACCGGTGAGCATGTGGCTCTATTAGTATAGGAGATACCTGAAAACATATCACACTTTTCATCATAGTGCTTTTACCAATGCATAAAATGCATGGAGAAGTCATTTCGAATGACTGGTCCTCAGTGTTGTGAGAATGATGACTGGTTAAAATTTTTGGTGGTTTCTTGTTCAGTCCATAGGCCTACATCATGTGGCAAACCGGTGAGCATGTGGCTCTATTAGTATAGGAGATACCTGAAAACATATCACACTTTTCATCATAGTGCTTTTACCAATGCATAAAATGCATGGAGAAGTCATTTCGAATGACTGGTCCTCAGTGTTGTGAGAACGATGACTGGTTAAAATTTTTGGTGGTTTCTTGTTCAGTCCATAGGCCTACATCATGTGGCAAACCGGTGAGCATGTGGCTCTATTAGTATAGGAGATACCTGAAAACATATCACACTTTTCATCATAGTGCTTTTACCAATGCATAAAATGCATGGAGAAGTCATTTCGAATGACTGGTCCTCAGTGTTGTGAGAACGATGACTGGTTAAAATTTTTGGTGGTTTCTTGTTCAGTCCACAGGCCTACATCATGTGGCAAACCGGTGAGCATGTGGCTCTATTAGTATAGGAGATACCTGAAAACATATCACACTTTTCATCATAGTGCTTTTACCAATGCATAAAATGCATGGAGAAGTCATTTCGAATGACTGGTCCTCAGTGTTGTGAGAACGATGACTGGTTAAAATTTTTGGTGGTTTCTTGTTCAGTCCATAGGCCTACATCATGTGGCAAACCGGTGAGCATGTGGCTCTATTAGTATAGGAGATACCTGAAAACATATCACACTTTTCATCATAGTGCTTTTACCAATGCATAAAATGCATGGAGAAGTCATTTCGAATGACTGGTCCTCAGTGTTGTGAGAACGATGACTGGTTAAAATTTTTGGTGGTTTCTTGTTCAGTCCATAGGCCTACATCATGTGGCAAACCGGTGAGCATGTGGCTCTATTAGTATAGGAGATACCTGAAAACATATCACACTTTTCATCATAGTGCTTTTACCAATGCATAAAATGCATGGAGAAGTCATTTCGAATGACTGGTCCTCAGTGTTGTGAGAACGATGACTGGTTAAAATTTTTGGTGGTTTCTTGTTCAGTCCATAGGCCTACATCATGTGGCAAACCGGTGAGCATGTGGCTCTATTAGTATAGGAGATACCTGAAAACATATCACACTTTTCATCATAGTGCTTTTACCAATGCATAAAATGCATGGAGAAGTCATTTCGAATGACTGGTCCTCAGTGTTGTGAGAACGATGACTGGTTAAAATTTTTGGTGGTTTCTTGTTCAGTCCATAGGCCTACATCATGTGGCAAACCGGTGAGCATGTGGCTCTATTAGTATAGGAGATACCTAAAAACATATCACACTTTTCATCATAGTGCTTTTACCAATGCATAAAATGCATGGAGAAGTCATTTCGAATGACTGGTCCTCAGTGTTGTGAGAACGATGACTGGTTAAAATTTTTGGTGGTTTCTTGTTCAGTCCATAGGCCTACATCATGTGGCAAACCGGTGAGCATGTGGCTCTATTAGTATAGGAGATACCTGAAAACATATCACACTTTTCATCATAGTGCTTTTACCAATGCATAAAATGCATGGAGAAGTCATTTCGAATGACTGGTCCTCAGTGTTGTGAGAACGATGACTGGTTAAAATTTTTGGTGGTTTCTTGTTCAGTCCATAGGCCTACATCATGTGGCAAACCGGTGAGCATGTGGCTCTATTAGTATAGGAGATACCTGAAAACATATCACACTTTTCAATCATAGTGCTTTTACCAATGCATAAAATGCATGGAGAAGTCATTTCGAATGACTGGTCCTCAGTGTTGTGAGAACGATGACTGGTTAAAATTTTTGGTGGTTTCTTGTTCAGTCCATAGGCCTACATCATGTGGCAAACCGGTGAGCATGTGGCTCTATTAGTATAGGAGATACCTGAAAACATATCACACTTTTCATCATAGTGCTTTTACCAATGCATAAAATGCATGGAGAAGTCATTTCGAATGACTGGTCCTCAGTGTTGTGAGAACGATGACTGGTTAAAATTTTTGGTGGTTTCTTGTTCAGTCCATAGGCCTACATCATGTGGCAAACCGGTGAGCATGTGGCTCTATTAGTATAGGAGATACCTGAAAACATATCACACTTTTCATCATAGTGCTTTTACCAATGCATAAAATGCATGGAGAAGTCATTTCGAATGACTGGTCCTCAGTGTTGTGAGAACGATGACTGGATAAAATTTTTGGTGGTTTCTTGTTCAGTCCATAGGCCTACATCATGTGGCAAACCGGTGAGCATGTGGCTCTATTAGTATAGGAGATACCTGAAAACATATCACACTTTTCATCATAGTGCTTTTACCAATGCATAAAATGCATGGAGAAGTCATTTCGAATGACTGGTCCTCAGTGTTGTGAGAATGATGACTGGTTAAAATTTTTGGTGGTTTCTTGTTCAGTCCATAGGCCTACATCATGTGGCAAACCGGTGAGCATGTGGCTCTATTAGTATAGGAGATACCTGAAAACATATCACACTTTTCATCATAGTGCTTTTACCAATGCATAAAATGCATGGAGAAGTCATTTCGAATGACTGGTCCTCAGTGTTGTGAGAACGATGACTGGTTAAAATTTTTGGTGGTTTCATGTTCAGTCCATAGGCCTACATCATGTGGCAAACCGGTGAGCATGTGGCTCTATTAGTATAGGAGATACCTGAAAACATATCACACTTTTCATCATAGTGCTTTTACCAATGCATAAAATGCATGGAGAAGTCATTTCGAATGACTGGTCCTCAGTGTTGTGAGAACGATGACTGGTTAAAATTTTTGGTGGTTTCTTGTTCAGTCCACAGGCCTACATCATGTGGCAAACCGGTGAGCATGTGGCTCTATTAGTATAGGAGATACCTGAAAACATATCACACTTTTCATCATAGTGCTTTTACCAATGCATAAAATGCATGGAGAAGTCATTTCGAATGACTGGTCCTCAGTGTTGTGAGAACGATGACTGGTTAAAATTTTTGGTGGTTTCTTGTTCAGTCCATAGGCCTACAGCATGTGGCAAACCGGTGAGCATGTGGCTCTATTAGTATAGGAGATACCTGAAAATATATCACACTTTTCATCATAGTGCTTTTACCAATGCATAAAATGCATGGAGAAGTCATTTCGAATGACTGGTCCTCAGTGTTGTGAGAACGATGACTGGTTAAAATTTTTGGTGGTTTCTTGTTCAGTCCATAGGCCTACAGCATGTGGCAAACCGGTGAGCATGTGGCTCTATTAGTATAGGAGATACCTGAAAACATATCACACTTTTCATCATAGTGCTTTTACCAATGCATAAAATGCATGGAGAAGTCATTTCGAATGACTGGTCCTCAGTGTTGTGAGAACGATGACTGGTTAAAATTTTTGGTGGTTTCTTGTTCAGTCCATAGGCCTACATCATGTGGCAACCGGTGAGCATGTGGCTCTATTAGTATAGGAGATACCTGAAAACATATCACACTTTTCATCATAGTGCTTTTACCAATGCATAAAATGCATGGAGAAGTCATTTCGAATGACTGGTCCTCAGTGTTGTGAGAACGATGACTGGTTAAAATTTTTGGTGGTTTCTTGTTCAGTCCATAGGCCTACATCATGTGGCAAACCGGTGAGCATGTGGCTCTATTTAGTATAGGAGATACCTGAAAACATATCACACTTTTCATCATAGTGCTTTTACCAATGCATAAAATGCATGGAGAAGTCATTTCGAATGACTGGTCCTCAGTGTTGTGAGAACGATGACTGGTTAAAATTTTTGGTGGTTTCTTGTTCAGTCCATAGGCCTACATCATGTGGCAAACTGGTGAGCATGTGGCTCTATTAGTATAGGAGATACCTGAAAACATATCATACTTTTCATCATAGTGCTTTTACCAATGCATAAAATGCATGGAGAAGTCATTTCGAATGACTGGTCCTCAGTGTTGTGAGAACGATGACTGGTTAAAATTTTTGGTGGTTTCTTGTTCAGTCCATAGGCCTACATCATGTGGCAAACCGGTGAGCATGTGGCTCTATTAGTATAGGAGATACCTGAAAACATATCACACTTTTCATCATAGTGCTTTTACCAATGCATAAAATGCATGGAGAAGTCATTTCGAATGACTGGTCCTCAGTGTTGTGAGAACGATGACTGGTTAAAATTTTTGGTGGTTTCTTGTTCAGTCCATAGGCCTACATCATGTGGCAAACCGGTGAGCATGTGGCTCTATTAGTATAGGAGATACCTGAAAACATATCACACTTTTCATCATAGTGCTTTTAACAATGCATAAAATGCATGGAGAAGTCATTTCGAATGACTGGTCCTCAGTGTTGTGAGAACGATGACTGGTTAAAATTTTTGGTGGTTTCTTGTTCAGTCCATAGGCCTACATCATGTGGCAAACCGGTGAGCATGTGGCTCTATTAGTATAGGAGACACCTGAAAACATATCACACTTTTCATCATAGTGCTTTTACCAATGCATAAAATGCATGGAGAAGTCATTTCGAATGACTGGTCCTCAGTGTTGTGAGAACGATGACTGGTTAAAATTTTTGGTGGTTTCTTGTTCAGTCCATAGGCCTACATCATGTGGCAAACCGGTGAGCATGTGGCTCTATTAGTATAGGAGATACCTGAAAACATATCACACTTTTCATCATAGTGCTTTTACCAATGCATAAAATGCATGGAGAAGTCATTTCAAATGACTGGTCCTCAGTGTTGTGAGAACGATGACTGGTTAAAATTTTTGGTGGTTTCTTGTTCAGTCCACAGGCCTACATCATGTGGCAAACCGGTGAGCATGTGGCTCTATTAGTATAGGAGATACCTGAAAACATATCACACTTTTCATCATAGTGCTTTTACCAATGCATAAAATGCATGGAGAAGTCATTTCGAATGACTGGTCCTCAGTGTTGTGAGAACGATGACTGGTTAAAATTTTTGGTGGTTTCTTGTTCAGTCCATAGGCCTACATCATGTGGCAAACCGGTGAGCATGTGGCTCTATTAGTATAGGACATACCTGAAAACATATCACACTTTTCATCATAGTGCTTTTACCAATGCATAAAATGCATGGAGAAGTCATTTCGAATGACTGGTCCTCAGTGTTGTGAGAACGATGACTGGTTAAAATTTTTGGTGGTTTCTTGTTCAGTCCATAGGCCTACATCATGTGGCAAACTGTTGAGCATGTGGCTCTATTAGTATAGGAGATACCTGAAAACATATCACACTTTTCATCATAGTGCTTTTACCAATGCATAAAATGCCTGGAGAAGTCATTTCGAATGACTGGTCCTCAGTGTTGTGAGAACGATGACTGGTTAAAATTTTTGGTGGTTTCTTGTTCAGTCCATAGGCCTACATCATGTGGCAAACCGGTGAGCATGTGGCTCTATTAGTATAGGAGATACCTGAAAACATATCACACTTTTCATCACAGTGCTTTTACCAATGCATAAAATGCATGGAGAAGTCATTTCGAATGACTGGTCCTCAGTGTTGTGAGAACAATGACTGGTTAAAATTTTTGGTGGTTTCTTGTTCAGTCCATAGGCCTACATCATGTGGCAAACCGGTGAGCATGTGGCTCTATTAGTATAGGAGATACCTGAAAACATATCACACTTTTCATCATAGTGCTTTTACCAATGCATAAAATGCATGGAGAAGTCATTTCGAATGACTGGTCCTCAGTGTTGTGAGAACGATGACTGGTTAAAATTTTTGGTGGTTTCTTGTTCAGTCCATAGGCCTACATCATGTGGCAAACCGGTGAGCATGTGGCTCTATTAGTATAGGAGATACCTGAAAACATATCACACTTTTCATCATAGTGCTTTTACCAATGCATAAAATGCATGGAGAAGTCATTTCGAATGACTGGTCCTCAGTGTTGTGAGAACGATGACTGGTTAAAATTTTTGGTGGTTTCTTGTTCAGTCCATAGGCCTACATCATGTGGCAAACTGTTGAGCATGTGGCTCTATTAGTATAGGAGATACCTGAAAACATATCACACTTTTCATCATAGTGCTTTTACCAATGCATAAAATGCCTGGAGAAGTCATTTCGAATGACTGGTCCTCAGTGTTGTGAGAACGATGACTGGTTAAAATTTTTGGTGGTTTCTTGTTCAGTCCATAGGCCTACATCATGTGGCAAACCGGTGAGCATGTGGCTCTATTAGTATAGGAGATACTTGAAAACATATCACACTTTTCATCATAGTGCTTTTACCAATGCATAAAATGCATGGAGAAGTCATTTCGAATGACTGGTCCTCAGTGTTGTGAGAACAATGACTGGTTAAAATTTTTGGTGGTTTCTTGTTCAGTCCATAGGCCTACATCATGTGGCAAACCGGTGAGCATGTGGCTCTATTAGTATAGGAGATACCTGAAAACATATCACACTTTTCATCATAGTGCTTTTACCAATGCATAAAATGCATGGAGAAGTCATTTCGAATGACTGGTCCTCAGTGTTGTGAGAACGATGACTGGTTAAAATTTTTGGTGGTTTCTTGTTCAGTCCATAGGCCTACATCATGTGGCAAACCGGTGAGCATGTGGCTCTATTAGTATAGGAGATACCTGAAAACATATCACACTTTTCATCATAGTGCTTTTACCAATGCATAAAATGCATGGAGAAGTCATTTCGAATGACTGGTCCTCAGTGTTGTGAGAACGATGACTGGTTAAAATTTTTGGTGGTTTCTTGTTCAGTCCATAGGCCTACATCATGTGGCAAACCGGTGAGCATGTGGCTCTATTAGTATAGGAGATACCTGAAAACATATCACACTTTTCATCATAGTGCTTTTACCAATGCATAAAATGCATGGAGAAGTCATTTCGAATGACTGGTCCTCAGTGTTGTGAGAACGATGACTGGTTAAAATTTTTGGTGGTTTCTTGTTCAGTCCATAGGCCTACATCATGTGGCAAACCGGTGAGCATGTGGCTCTATTAGTATAGGAGATACCTGAAAACATATCACACTTTTCATCATAGTGCTTTTACCAATGCATAAAATGCATGGAGAAGTCATTTCGAATGACTGGTCCTCAGTGTTTTGAGAACGATGACTGGTTAAAATTTTTGGTTGTTTCTTGTTCAGTCCATAGGCCTACATCATGTGGCAAACCGGTGAGCATGTGGCTCTATTAGTATAGGAGATACCTGAAAACATATCACACTTTTCATCATAGTGCTTTTACCAATGCATAAAATGCATGGAGAAGTCATTTCGAATGACTGGTCCTCAGTGTTGTGAGAACGATGACTGGTTAAAATTTTTGGTGGTTTCTTGTTCAGTCCATAGGCCTACATCATGTGGCAAACCGGTGAGCATGTGGCTCTAATAGTATAGGAGATACCTGAAAACATATCACACTTTTCATCATAGTGCTTTTACCAATGCATAAAATGCATGGAGAAGTCATTTCGAATGACTGGTCCTCAGTGTTTTGAGAACGATGACTGGTTAAAATTTTTGGTTGTTTCTTGTTCAGTCCATAGGCCTACATCATGTGGCAAACCGGTGAGCATGTGGCTCTATTAGTATAGGAGATACCTGAAAACATATCACACTTTTCATCATAGTGCTTTTACCAATGCATAAAATGCATGGAGAAGTCATTTCGAATGACTGGTCCTCGGTGTTGTGAGAACGATGACTGGTTAAAATTTTTGGTGGTTTCTTGTTCAGTCCATAGGCCTACATCATGTGGCAAACCGGTGAGCATGTGGCTCTATTAGTATAGGAGATACCTGAAAACATATCACACTTTTCATCATAGTGCTTTTACCAATGCATAAAATGCATGGAGAAGTCATTTCGAATGACTGGTCCTCAGTGTTGTGAGAACGATGACTGGTTAAAATTTTTGGTTGTTTCTTGTTCAGTCCATAGGCCTACATCATGTGGCAAACCGGTGAGCATGTGGCTCTATTAGTATAGGAAATACCTGAAAACATATCACACTTTTCATCATAGTGCTTTTACCAATGCATAAAATGCATGGAGAAGTCATTTCGAATGACTGGTCCTCAGTGTTGTGAGAACGATGACTGGTTAAAATTTTTGGTGGTTTCTTGTTCAGTCCATAGGCCTACATCATGTGGCAAACCGGTGAGCATGTGGCTCTATTAGTATAGGAGATACCTGAAAACATATCACACTTTTCATCATAGTGCTTTTACCAATGCATAAAATGCATGGAGAAGTCATTTCGAATGACTGGTCCTCAGTGTTGTGAGAACGATGGCTGGTTAAAATTTTTGGTGGTTTCTTGTTCAGTCCATAGGCCTACATCATGTGGCAAACCGGTGAGCATGTGGCTCTATTAGTATAGGAGATACCTGAAAACATATCACACTTTTCATCATAGTGCTTTTACCAATGCATAAAATGCATGGAGAAGTCATTTCGAATGACTGGTCCTCAGTGTTGTGAGAACGATGACTGGTTAAAATTTTTGGTGGTTTCTTGTTCAGTCCATAGGCCTACATCATGTGGCAAACCGGTGAGCATGTGGCTCTATTAGTATAGGAGATACCTGAAAACATCACACTTTTCATCATAGTGCTTTTACCAATGCATAAAATGCATGGAGAAGTCATTTCGAATGACTGGTCCTCAGTGTTGTGAGAACGATGACTGGTTAAAATTTTTGGTGGTTTCTTGTTCAGTCCATAGGCCTACATCATGTGGCAAACCGGTGAGCATGTGGCTCTATTAGTATAGGAGATACCTGAAAACATATCACACTTTTCATCATAGTGCTTTTACCAATGCATAAAATGCATGGAGAAGTCATTTCGAATGACTGGTCCTCAGTGTTGTGAGAACGATGACTGGTTAGAATTTTTGGTGGTTTCTTGTTCAGTCCATAGGCCTACATCATGTGGCAAACCGGTGAGCATGTGGCTCTATTAGTATAGGAGATACCTGAAAACATATCACACTTTTCATCATAGTGCTTTTACCAATGCATAAAATGCATGGAGAAGTCATTTCGAATGACTGGTCCTCAGTGTTGTGAGAACGATGACTGGTTAAAATTTTTGGTGGTTTCTTGTTCAGTCCATAGGCCTACATCATGTGGCAAACCGGTGAGCATGTGGCTCTATTAGTATAGGAGATACCTGAAAACATATCACACTTTTCATCATAGTGCTTTTACCAATGCATAAAATGCATGGAGAAGTCATTTCGAATGACTGGTCCTCAGTGTTGTGAGAACGATGACTGGTTAAAATTTTTGGTGGTTTCTTGTTCAGTCCATAGGCCTACATCATGTGGCAAACCGGTGAGCATGTGGCTCTATTAGTATAGGAGATACCTGAAAACATATCACACTTTTCATCATAGTGCTTTTACCAATGCATAAAATGCATGGAGAAGTCATTTCGAATGACTGGTCCTCAGTGTTGTGAGAACGATGACTGGTTAAAATTTTTGGTGGTTTCTTGTTCAGTCCATAGGCCTACATCATGTGGCAAACCGGTGAGCATGTGGCTCTATTAGTATAGGAGATACCTGAAAACATATCACACTTTTCATCATAGTGCTTTTACCAATGCATAAAATGCATGGAGAAGTCATTTCGAATGACTGGTCCTCATTGTTGTGAGAACGATGACTGGTTAAAATTTTTGGTGGTTTCTTGTTCAGTCCATAGGCCTACATCATGTGGCAAACCGGTGAGCATGTGGCTCTATTAGTATAGGAGATACCTGAAAACATATCACACTTTTCATCATAGTGCTTTTACCAATGCATAAAATGCATGGAGAAGTCATTTCGAATGACTGGTCCTCAGTGTTGTGAGAACAATGACTGGTTAAAATTTTTGGTGGTTTCTTGTTCAGTCCATCGGCCTACATCATGTGGCAAACCGGTGAGCATGTGGCTCTATTAGTATAGGAGATACCTGAAAACATATCACACTTTTCATCATAGTGCTTTTACCAATGCATAAAATGCATGGAGAAGTCATTTCGAATGACTGGTCCTCAGTGTTGTGAGAACGATGACTGGTTAAAATTTTTGGTGGTTTCTTGTTCAGTCCATAGGCCTACATCATGTGGCAAACCGGTGAGCATGTGGCTCTATTAGTATAGGAGATACCTGAAAACATATCACACTTTTCATCATAGTGCTTTTACCAATGCATAAAATGCATGGAGAAGTCATTTCGAATGACTGGTCCTCAGTGTTGTGAGAACGATGACTGGTTAAAATTTTTGGTTGTTTCTTGTTCAGTCCATAGGCCTACATCATGTGGCAAACCGGTGAGCATGTGGCTCTATTAGTATAGGAGATACCTGAAAACATATCACACTTTTCATCATAGTGCTTTTACCAATGCATAAAATGCATGGAGAAGTCATTTCGAATGACTGGTCCTCAGTGTTGTGAGAACGATGACTGGTTAAAATTTTTGGTGGTTTCTTGTTCAGTCCATAGGCCTACATCATGTGGCAAACCGGTGAGCATGTGGCTCTATTAGTATAGGAGATACCTGAAAATATATCACACTTTTCATCATAGTGCTTTTACCAATGCATAAAATGACTGGAGAAGTCATTTCGAATGACTGGTCCTCAGTGTTGTGAGAACGATGACTGGTTAAAATTTTTGGTGGTTTCTTGTTCAGTCCATAGGCCTACATCATGTGGCAAACCGGTGAGCATGTGGCTCTATTAGTATAGGAGATACCTGAAAACATATCACACTTTTCATCATAGTGCTTTTACCAATGCATAAAATGAATGGAGAAGTCATTTCGAATGACTGGTCCTCAGTGTTGTGAGAACGATGACTGGTTAAAATTTTTGGTGGTTTCTTGTTCAGTCCATAGGCCTACATCATGTGGCAAACCGGTGAGCATGTGGCTCTATTAGTATAGGAGATACCTGAAAACATATCACACTTTTCATCATAGTGCTTTTACCAATGCATAAAATGCATGGAGAAGTCATTTCGAATGACTGGTCCTCAGTGTTGTGAGAACGATGACTGGTTAAAATTTTTGGTGGTTTCTTGTTCAGTCCATAGGCCTACATCATGTGGCAAACCGGTGAGCATGTGGCTCTATTAGTATAGGAGATACCTGAAAACATATCACACTTTTCATCATAGTGCTTTTACCAATGCATAAAATGCATGGAGAAGTCATTTCGAATGACTGGTCCTCAGTGTTGTGAGAACGATGACTGGTTAAAATTTTTGGTGGTTTCTTGTTCAGTCCATAGGCCTACATCATGTGGCAAACCGGTGAGCATGTGGCTCTATTAGTATAGGAGATACCTGAAAACATATCACACTTTTCATCAGTGCTTTTACCAATGCATAAAATGCATGGAGAAGTCATTTCGAATGACTGGTCCTCAGTGTTGTGAGAACGATGACTGGTTAAAATTTTTGGTGGTTTCTTGTTCAGTCCATAGGCCTACATCATGTGGCAAACCGGTGAGCATGTGGCTCTATTAGTATAGGAGATACCTGAAAACATATCACACTTTTCATCATAGTGCTTTTACCAATGCATAAAATGCATGGAGAAGTCATTTCGAATGACTGGTCCTCAGTGTTGTGAGAACGATGACTGGTTAAAATTTTTGGTGGTTTCTTGTTCAGTCCATAGGCCTACATCATGTGGCAAACCGGTGAGCATGTGGCTCTATTAGTATAGGAGATACCTGAAAACATATCACACTTTTCATCATAGTGCTTTTACCAATGCATAAAATGCATGGAGAAGTCATTTCGAATGACTGGTCCTCAGTGTTGTGAGAACGATGACTGGTTAAAATTTTTGGTGGTTTCTTGTTCAGTCCATTAGCCTACATCATGTGGCAAACCGGTGAGCATGTGGCTCTATTAGTATAGGAGATACCTGAAAACATATCACACTTTTCATCATAGTGCTTTTACCAATGCATAAAATGCATGGAGAAGTCATTTCGAATGACTGGTCCTCAGTGTTGTGAGAACGATGACTGGTTAAAATTTTTGGTGGTTTCTTGTTCAGTCCATTAGCCTACATCATGTGGCAAACCGGTGAGCATGTGGCTCTATTAGTATAGGAGATACCTGAAAACATATCACACTTTTCATCATAGTGCTTTTACCAATGCATAAAATGCATGGAGAAGTCATTTCGAATGACTGGTCCTCAGTGTTGTGAGAACGATGACTGGTTAAAATTTTTGGTGGTTTCTTGTTCAGTCCATAGGCCTACATCATGTGGCAAACCGGTGAGCATGTGGCTCTATTAGTATAGGAGATACCTGAAAACATATCACACTTTTCATCATAGTGCTTTTACCAATGCATAAAATGCATGGAGAAGTCATTTCGAATGACTGGTCCTCAGTGTTGTGAGAACGATGACTGGTTAAAATTTTTGGTGGTTTCTTGTTCAGTCCATTAGCCTACATCATGTGGCAAACCGGTGAGCATGTGGCTCTATTAGTATAGGAGATACCTGAAAACATATCACACTTTTCATCATAGTGCTTTTACCAATGCATAAAATGCATGGAGAAGTCATTTCGAATGACTGGTCCTCAGTGTTGTGAGAACGATGACTGGTTAAAATTTTTGATGGTTTCTTGTTCAGTCCATAGGCCTACATCATGTGGCAAACCGGTGAGCATGTGGCTCTATTAGTATAGGAGATACCTGAAAACATATCACACTTTTCATCATAGTGCTTTTACCAATGCATAAAATGCATGGAGAAGTCATTTCGAATGACTGGTCCTTAGTGTTGTGAGAACGATGACTGGTTAAAATTTTTGGTGGTTTCTTGTTCAGTCCATAGGCCTACAACATGTGGCAAACCGGTGAGCATGTTGCTCTATTAGTATAGGAGATACCTGAAAACATATCACACTTTTCATCATAGTGCTTTTACCAATGCATAAAATGCATGGAGAAGTCATTTCGAATGACTGGTCCTCAGTGTTGTGAGAACGATGACTGGTTAAAATTTTTGGTGGTTTCTTGTTCAGTCCATAGGCCTACATCATGTGGCAAACCGGTGAGCATGTGGCTCTATTAGTATAGGAGATACCTGAAAACATATCACACTTTTCATCATAGTGCTTTTACCAATGCATAAAATGCATGGAGAAGTCATTTCGAATGACTGGTCCTCAGTGTTGTGAGAACGATGACTGGTTAAAATTTTTGGTGGTTTCTTGTTCAGTCCATAGGCCTACATCATGTGGCAAACCGGTGAGCATGTGGCTCTATTAGTATAGGAGATACCTGAAAACATATCACACTTTTCATCATAGTGCTTTTACCAATGCATAAAATGCATGGAGAAGTCATTTCGAATGACTGGTCCTCAGTGTTGTGAGAACGATGACTGGTTAAAATTTTTGGTGGTTTCTTGTTCAGTCCATTAGCCTACATCATGTGGCAAACCGGTGAGCATGTGGCTCTATTAGTATAGGAGATACCTGAAAACATATCACACTTTTCATCATAGTGCTTTTACCAATGCATAAAATGCATGGAGAAGTCATTTCGAATGACTGGTCCTCAGTGTTGTGAGAACGATGACTGGTTAAAATTTTTGGTGGTTTCTTGTTCAGTCCATTAGCCTACATCATGTGGCAAACCGGTGAGCATGTGGCTCTATTAGTATAGGAGATACCTGAAAACATATCACACTTTTCATCATAGTGCTTTTACCAATGCATAAAATGCATGGAGAAGTCATTTCGAATGACTGGTCCTCAGTGTTGTGAGAACGATGACTGGTTAAAATTTTTGGTGGTTTCTTGTTCAGTCCATAGGCCTACATCATGTGGCAAACCGGTGAGCATGTGGCTCTATTAGTATAGGAGATACCTGAAAACATATCACACTTTTCATCATAGTGCTTTTACCAATGCATAAAATGCATGGAGAAGTCATTTCGAATGACTGGTCCTCAGTGTTGTGAGAACGATGACTGGTTAAAATTTTTGGTGGTTTCTTGTTCAGTCCATTAGCCTACATCATGTGGCAAACCGGTGAGCATGTGGCTCTATTAGTATAGGAGATACCTGAAAACATATCACACTTTTCATCATAGTGCTTTTACCAATGCATAAAATGCATGGAGAAGTCATTTCGAATGACTGGTCCTCAGTGTTGTGAGAACGATGACTGGTTAAAATTTTTGATGGTTTCTTGTTCAGTCCATAGGCCTACATCATGTGGCAAACCGGTGAGCATGTGGCTCTATTAGTATAGGAGATACCTGAAAACATATCACACTTTTCATCATAGTGCTTTTACCAATGCATAAAATGCATGGAGAAGTCATTTCGAATGACTGGTCCTTAGTGTTGTGAGAACGATGACTGGTTAAAATTTTTGGTGGTTTCTTGTTCAGTCCATAGGCCTACAACATGTGGCAAACCGGTGAGCATGTGGCTCTATTAGTATAGGAGATACCTGAAAACATATCACACTTTTCATCATAGTGCTTTTACCAATGCATAAAATGCATGGAGAAGTCATTTCGAATGACTGGTCCTCAGTGTTGTGAGAACGATGACTGGTTAAAATTTTTGGTGGTTTCTTGTTCAGTCCATAGGCCTACATCATGTGGCAAACCGGTGAGCATGTGGCTCTATTAGTATAGGAGATACCTGAAAACATCACTTTTTTCATCATAGTGCTTTTACCAATGCATAAAATGCATGGAGAAGTCATTTCGAATGACTGGTCCTCAGTGTTGTGAGAACGATGACTGGTTAAAATTTTTGGTGGTTTCTTGTTCAGTCCATAGGCCTACATCATGTGGCAAACCGGTGAGCATGTGGCTCTATTAGTATAGGAGATACCTGAAAACATATCACACTTTTCATCATAGTGCTTTTACCAATGCATAAAATGCATGGAGAAGTCATTTCGAATGACTGGTCCTCAGTGTTGTGAGAACGATGACTGGTTAAAATTTTTGGTGGTTTCTTGTTCAGTCCATAGGCCTACATCATGTGGCAAACCGGTGAGCATGTGGCTCTATTAGTATAGGAGATACCTGAAAACATATCACACTTTTCATCATAGTGCTTTTACCAATGCATAAAATGCATGGAGAAGTCATTTCGAATGACTGGTCCTCAGTGTTGTGAGAACGATGACTGGTTAAAATTTTTGGTGGTTTCTTGTTCAGTCCATAGGCCTACATCATGTGGCAAACCGGTGAGCATGTGGCTCTATTAGTATAGGAGATACCTGAAAACATATCACACTTTTCATCATAGTGCTATTACCAATGCATAAAATGCATGGAGAAGTCATTTCGAATGACTGGTCCTCAGTGTTGTGAGAACGATGACTGGTTAAAATTTTTGGTGGTTTCTTGTTCAGTCCATAGGCCTACATCATGTGGCAAACCGGTGAGCATGTGGCTCTATTAGTATAGGAGATACCTGAAAACATATCACACTTTTCATCAGTGCTTTTACCAATGCATAAAATGCATGGAGAAGTCATTTCGAATGACTGGTCCTCAGTGTTGTGAGAACGATGACTGGTTAAAATTTTTGGTGGTTTCTTGTTCAGTCCATAGGCCTACATCATGTGGCAAACCGGTGAGCATGTGGCTCTATTAGTATAGGAGATACAGTGGGGCAAAAAAGTATTTAGTCAGTCAGCAATAGTGCAAGTTCCACCACTTAAAAAGATGAGAGGCGTCTGTAATTTACATCATAGGTAGACCTCAACTATGGGAGACAAACTGAGAAAAAAAATCCAGAAAATCACATTGTCTGTTTTTTTATCATTTTATTTGCATATTATGGTGGAAAATAAGTATTTGGTCAGAAACAAAATTTCATCTCAATACTTTGTTATATATCCTTTGTTGGCAATGACAGAGGTCAAACGTCTTCTGTAAGTCTTCACAAGGTTGCCACACACTGTTGTTGGTATGTTGGCCCATTCCTCCATGCAGATCTCCTCTAGAGCAGTGATGTTTTTGGCTTTTCGCTTGGCAACACAGACTTTCAACTCCCTCCAAAGGTTTTCTATAGGGTTGAGATCTGGAGACTGGCTAGGCCACTCCAGGACCTTGAAATGCTTCTTACGAAGCCACTCCTTCGTTGCCCTGGCGGTGTGCTTTGGATCATTGTCATGTTGAAAGACCCAGCCACGTTTCATCTTCAATGCCCTTGCTGATGGAAGGAGGTTTGCACTCAAAATCTCACGATACATGGCCCCATTCATTCTTTCATGTACCCGGATCAGTCGTCCTGGCCCCTTTGCAGAGAAACAGCCCCAAAGCATGATGTTTCCACCACCATGCTTTACAGTAGGTATGGTGTTTGATGGATGCAACTCAGTATTCTTTTTCCTCCAAACACGACAAGTTGTGTTTCTACCAAACAGTTCCAGTTTGGTTTCATCAGACCATAGGACATTCTCCCAAAACTCCTCTGGATCATCCAAATGCTCTCTAGCAAACTTCAGACGGGCCCGGACATGTACTGGCATAAGCAGTGGGATACGTCTGGCACTGCAGGATCTGAGTCCATGGTGGCGTAGTGTGTTACTTATGGTAGGCCTTGTTACATTGGTCCCAGCTCTCTGCAGTTCATTCACTAGGTCCCCCCGCGTGGTTCTGGGATTTTTGCTCACCGTTCTTGTGATCATTCTGACCCCACGGGGTGGGATTTTGCGTGGAGCCCCAGATCGAGGGAGATTATCAGTGGTCTTGTATGTCTTCCATTTTCTAATTATTGCTCCCACTGTTGATTTCTTCACTCCAAGCTGGTTGGCTATTGCAGATTCAGTCTTCCCAGCCTGGTGCAGGGCTACAATTTTGTTTCTGGTGTCCTTTGACAGCTCTTTGGTCTTCACCATAGTGGAGTTTGGAGTCAGACTGTTTGAGGGTGTGCACAGGTGTCTTTTTATACTGATAACAAGTTTAAACAGGTGCCATTACTACAGGGAATGAGTGGATGAAAGAGGAAACTCTTAAAGAAGAAGTTACAGGTCTGTGAGAGCCAGAAATCTTGATTGTTTGTTTCTGACCAAATACTTATTTTCCACCATAATATGCAAATAAAATGTTAAAAAAACAGACAATGTGATTTTCTGGATTTTTTTTTCTCAGTTTGTCTCCTATAGTTGAGGTCTACCTATGATGTAAATTACAGACGCCTCTCATCTTTTTAAGTGGTGGAACTTGCACTATTGCTGACTGACTAAATACTTTTTTGCCCCACTGTACCTGAAAACATATCACACTTTTCATCATAGTGCTTTTACCAATGCATAAAATGCATGGAGAAGTCATTTCGAATGACTGGTCCTCAGTGTTGTGAGAACGATGACTGGTTAAAATTTTTGGTGGTTTCTTGTTCAGTCCATAGGCCTACATCATGTGGCAAACCGGTGAGCATGTGGCTCTATTAGTATAGGAGATACCTGAAAACATATCACACTTTTCATCATAGTGCTTTTACCAATGCATAAAATGCATGGAGAAGTCATTTCGAATGACTGGTCCTCAGTGTTGTGAGAACGATGACTGGTTAAAATTTTTGGTGGTTTCTTGTTCAGTCCATAGGCCTACATCATGTGGCAAACCGGTGAGCATGTGGCTCTATTAGTATAGGAGATACCTGAAAACATATCACACTTTTTATCATAGTGCTATTACCAATGCATAAAATGCATGGAGAAGTCATTTCGAATGACTGGTCCTCAGTGTTGTGAGAACGATGACTGGTTAAAATTTTTGGTGGTTTCTTGTTCAGTCCATAGGCCTACATCATGTGGCAAACCGGTGAGCATGTGGCTCTATTAGTATAGGAGATACCTGAAAACATATCACACTTTTCATCAGTGCTTTTACCAATGCATAAAATGCATGGAGAAGTCATTTCGAATGACTGGTCCTCAGTGTTGTGAGAACGATGACTGGTTAAAATTTTTGGTGGTTTCTTGTTCAGTCCATAGGCCTACATCATGTGGCAAACCGGTGAGCATGTGGCTCTATTAGTATAGGAGATACCTGAAAACATATCACACTTTTCATCATAGTGCTTTTACCAATGCATAAAATGCATGGAGAAGTCATTTCGAATGACTGGTCCTCAGTGTTGTGAGAACGATGACTGGTTAAAATTTTTGGTGGTTTCTTGTTCAGTCCATAGGCCTACATCATGTGGCAAACCGGTGAGCATGTGGCTCTATTAGTATAGGAGATACCTGAAAACATATCACACTTTTCATCATAGTGCTTTTACCAATGCATAAAATGCATGGAGAAGTCATTTCGAATGACTGGTCCTCAGTGTTGTGAGAACGATGACTGGTTAAAATTTTTGGTGGTTTCTTGTTCAGTCCATAGGCCTACATCATGTGGCAAACCGGTGAGCATGTGGCTCTATTAGTATAGGAGATACCTGAAAATATATCACACTTTTCATCATAGTGCTTTTACCAATGCATAAAATGACTGGAGAAGTCATTTTGAATGACTGGTCCTCAGTGTTGTGAGAACGATGACTGGTTAAAATTTTTGGTGGTTTCTTGTTCAGTCCATAGGCCTACATCATGTGGCAAACCGGTGAGCATGTGGCTCTATTAGTATAGGAGATACCTGAAAACATATCACACTTTTCATCATAGTGCTTTTACCAATGCATAAAATGCATGGAGAAGTCATTTCGAATGACTGGTCCTCAGTGTTGTGAGAACGATGACTGGTTAAAATTTTTGGTGGTTTCTTGTTCAGTCCATAGGCCTACATCATGTGGCAAACCGGTGAGCATGTGGCTCTATTAGTATAGGAGATACCTGAAAACATATCACACTTTTCATCATAGTGCTTTTACCAATGCATAAAATGCATGGAGAAGTCATTTCGAATGACTGGTCCTCAGTGTTGTGAGAACGATGACTGGTTAAAATTTTTGATGGTTTCTTGTTCAGTCCATAGGCCTACATCATGTGGCAAACCGGTGAGCATGTGGCTCTATTAGTATAGGAGATACCTGAAAACATATCACACTTTTCATCATAGTGCTTTTACCAATGCATAAAATGCATGGAGAAGTCATTTCGAATGACTGGTCCTCAGTGTTGTGAGAACGATGACTGGTTAAAATTTTTGGTGGTTTCTTGTTCAGTCCATAGGCCTACAACATGTGGCAAACCGGTGAGCATGTGGCTCTATTAGTATAGGAGATACCTGAAAACATATCACACTTTTCATCATAGTGCTTTTACCAATGCATAAAATGCATGGAGAAGTCATTTCGAATGACTGGTCCTCAGTGTTGTGAGAACGATGACTGGTTAAAATTTTTGATGGTTTCTTGTTCAGTCCATAGGCCTACATCATGTGGCAAACCGGTGAGCATGTGGCTCTATTAGTATAGGAGATACCTGAAAACATATCACACTTTTCATCATAGTGCTTTTACCAATGCATAAAATGCATGGAGAAGTCATTTCGAATGACTGGTCCTCAGTGTTGTGAGAACGATGACTGGTTAAAATTTTTGGTGGTTTCTTGTTCAGTCCATAGGCCTACAACATGTGGCAAACCGGTGAGCATGTGGCTCTATTAGTATAGGAGATACCTGAAAACATATCACACTTTTCATCATAGTGCTTTTACCAATGCATAAAATGCATGGAGAAGTCATTTCGAATGACTGGTCCTCAGTGTTGTGAGAACGATGACTGGTTAAAATTTTTGGTGGTTTCTTGTTCAGTCCATAGGCCTACATCATGTGGCAAACCGGTGAGCATGTGGCTCTATTAGTATAGGAGATGCCTGAAAACATATCACACTTTTCATCATAGTGCTTTTACCAATGCATAAAATGCATGGAGAAGTCATTTCGAATGACTGGTCCTCAGTGTTGTGAGAACGATGACTGGTTAAAATTTTTGGTGGTTTCTTGTTCAGTCCATAGGCCTACATCATGTGGCAAACCGGTGAGCATGTGGCTCTCTTAGTATAGGAGATAACTGAAAACATATCACACTTTTCATCATAGTGCTTTTACCAATGCATAAAATGCATGGAGAAGTCATTTCGAATGACTGGTCCTCAGTGTTGTGAGAACGATGACTGGTTAAAATTTTTGGTGGTTTCTTGTTCAGTCCATAGGCTGACATCATGTGGCAAACCGGTGAGCATGTGGCTCTATTAGTATAGGAGATACCTGAAAACATATCACACTTTTTATCATAGTGCTTTTACCAATGCATAAAATGCATGGAGAAGTCATTTCGAATGACTGGTCCTCAGTGTTGTGAGAACGATGACTGGTTAAAATTTTTGGTGGTTTCTTGTTCAGTCCATAGGCCTACATCATGTGGCAAGCCGGTGAGCATGTGGCTCTATTAGTATAGGAGATACCTGAAAACATATCACACTTTTCATCATAGTGCTTTTACCAATGCATAAAATGCATGGAGAAGTCATTTCGAATGACTGGTCCTCAGTGTTGTGAGAACGATGACTGGTTAAAATTTTTGGTGGTTTCTTGTTCAGTCCATAGGCCTACATCATGTGGCAAACCGGTGAGCATGTGGCTCTATTAGTATAGGAGATACCTGAAAATATATCACACTTTTCATCATAGTGCTTTTACCAATGCATAAAATGACTGGAGAAGTCATTTCGAATGACTGGTCCTCAGTGTTGTGAGAACGATGACTGGTTAAAATTTTTGGTGGTTTCTTGTTCAGTCCATAGGCCTACATCATGTGGCAAACCGGTGAGCATGTGGCTCTATTAGTATAGGAGATACCTGAAAACATATCACACTTTTCATCATAGTGCTTTTACCAATGCATAAAATGCATGGAGAAGTCATTTCGAATGACTGGTCCTCAGTGTTGTGAGAACGATGACTGGTTAAAATTTTTGGTGGTGTCTTGTTCAGTCCATAGGCCTACATCATGTGGCAAACCGGTGAGCATGTGGCTCTATTAGTATAGGAGATACCTGAAAACATATCACACTTTTCATCATAGTGCTTTTACCAATGCATAAAATGCATGGAGAAGTCATTTCGAATGACTGGTCCTCAGTGTTGTGAGAACGATGACTGGTTAAAATTTTTGGTGGTTTCTTGTTCAGTCCATAGGCCTACATCATGTGGCAAACCGGTGAGCATGTGGCTCTATTAGTATAGGAGATACCTGAAAACATATCACACTTTTCATCATAGTGCTTTTACCAATGCATAAAATGCATGGAGAAGTCATTTCGAATGACTGGTCCTCAGTGTTGTGAGAACGATGACTGGTTAAAATTTTTGGTGGTTTCTTGTTCAGTCCATAGGCCTACATCATGTGGTAAACCGGTGAGCATGTGGCTCTATTAGTATAGGAGATACCTGAAAACATATCACACTTTTCATCATAGTGCTTTTACCAATGCATAAAATGCCTGGAGAAGTCATTTCGAATGACTGGTCCTCAGTGTTGTGAGAACGATGACTGGTTAAAATTTTTGGTGGTTTCTTGTTCAGTCCATAGGCCTACATCATGTGGCAAACCGGTGAGCATGTGGCTCTATTAGTATAGGAGATACCTGAAAACATATCACACTTTTCATCATAGTGCTTTTACCAATGCATAAAATGCATGGAGAAGTCATTTCGAATGACTGGTCCTCAGTGTTGTGAGAACAATGACTGGTTAAAATTTTTGGTGGTTTCTTGTTCAGTCCATAGGCCTACATCATGTGGCAAACCGGTGAGCATGTGGCTCTATTAGTATAGGAGATACCTGAAAACATATCACACTTTTCATCATAGTGCTTTTACCAATGCATAAAATGCATGGAGAAGTCATTTCGAATGACTGGTCCTCAGTGTTGTGAGAACGATGACTGGTTAAAATTTTTGGTGGTTTCTTGTTCAGTCCATAGGCCTACATCATGTGGCAAACCGGTGAGCATGTGGCTCTATTAGTATAGGAGATACCTGAAAACATATCACACTTTTCATCATAGTGCTTTTACCAATGCATAAAATGCATGGAGAAGTCATTTCGAATGACTGGTCCTCAGTGTTGTGAGAACGATGACTGGTTAAAATTTTTGGTGGTTTCTTGTTCAGTCCATACGCCTACATCATGTGGCAAACCGGTGAGCATGTGGCTCTATTAGTATAGGAGATACCTGAAAACATATCACACTTTTCATCATAGTGCTTTTACCAATGCATAAAATGCATGGAGAAGTCATTTCGAATGACTGGTCCTCAGTGTTGTGAGAACGATGACTGGTTAAAATTTTTGGTGGTTTCTTGTTCAGTCCATTAGCCTACATCATGTGGCAAACCGGTGAGCATGTGGCTCTATTAGTATAGGAGATACCTGAAAACATATCACACTTTTCATCATAGTGCTTTTACCAATGCATAAAATGCATGGAGAAGTCATTTCGAATGACTGGTCCTCAGTGTTGTGAGAACGATGACTGGTTAAAATTTTTGGTGGTTTCTTGTTCAGTCCATTAGCCTACATCATGTGGCAAACCGGCGAGCATGTGGCTCTATTAGTATAGGAGATACCTGAAAACATATCACACTTTTCATCATAGTGCTTTTACCAATGCATAAAATGCATGAAGAAGTCATTTCGAATGACTGGTCCTCAGTGTTGTGAGAACGATGACTGGTTAAAATTTTTGGTGGTTTCTTGTTCAGTCCATAGGCCTACATCATGTGGCAAACCGGTGAGCATGTGGCTCTATTAGTATAGGAGATACCTGAAAACATATCACACTTTTCATCATAGTGCTTTTATCAATGCATAAAATGCATGGAGAAGTCATTTCGAATGACTGGTCCTCAGTGTTGTGAGAACGATGACTGGTTAAAATTTTTGGTGGTTTCTTGTTCAGTCCATAGGCCTACATCATGTGGCAAACCGGTGAGCATGTGGCTCTATTAGTATAAGAGATACCTGAAAATATATCACACTTTTCATCATAGTGCTTTTACCAATGCATAAAATGACTGGAGAAGTCATTTCGAATGACTGGTCCTCAGTGTTGTGAGAACGATGACTGGTTAAAATTTTTGGTGGTTTCTTGTTCAGTCCATAGGCCTACATCATGTGGCAAACCGGTGAGCATGTGGCTCTATTAGTATAGGAGATACCTGAAAACATCACACTTTTCATCATAGTGCTTTTACCAATGCATAAAATGCATTGAGAAGTCATTTCGAATGACTGGTCCTCAGTGTTGTGAGAACGATGACTGGTTAAAATTTTTGGTGGTTTCTTGTTCAGTCCATAGGCCTACATCATGTGGCAAACCGGTGAGCATGTGGCTCTATTAGTATAGGAGATACCTGAAAACATATCACACTTTTCATCATAGTGCTTTTACCAATGCATAAAATGCATGGAGAAGTCATTTCGAATGACTGGTCCTCAGTGTTGTGAGAACGATGACTGGTTAAAATTTTTGGTGGTTTCTTGTTCAGTCCATAGGCCTACATCATGTGGCAAACCGGTGAGCATGTGGCTCTATTAGTATAGGAGATACCTGAAAACATATCACACTTTTCATCATAGTGCTTTTACCAATGCATAAAATGCATGGAGAAGTCATTTCGAATGACTGGTCCTCAGTGTTGTGAGAACGATGACTGGTTAAAATTTTTGGTGGTTTCTTGTTCAGTCCATAGGCCTACATCATGTGGCAAACCGGTGAGCATGTGGCTCTATTAGTATAGGAGATACCTGAAAACATCACACTTTTCATCATAGTGCTTTTACCAATGCATAAAATGCATGGAGAAGTCATTTCGAATGACTGGTCCTCAGTGTTGTGAGAACGATGACTGGTTAAAATTTTTGGTGGTTTCTTGTTCAGTCCATAGGCCTACATCATGTGGCAAACCGGTGAGCATGTGGCTCTATTAGTATAGGAGATACCTGAAAACATATCACACTTTTCATCATAGTGCTTTTACCAATGCATAAAATGCATGGAGAAGTCATTTCGAATGACTGGTCCTCAGTGTTGTGAGAACGATGACTGGTTAAAATTTTTGGTGGTTTCTTGTTCAGTCCATAGGCCTACATCATGTGGCAAACCGGTGAGCATGTGGCTCTATTAGTATAGGAGATACAGTGGGGCAAAAAAGTATTTAGTCAGTCAGCAATAGTGCAAGTTCCACCACTTAAAAAGATGAGAGGCGTCTGTAATTTACATCATAGGTAGACCTCAACTATGGGAGACAAACTGAGAAAAAAAATCCAGAAAATCACATTGTCTGTTTTTTTATCATTTTATTTGCATATTATGGTGGAAAATAAGTATTTGGTCAGAAACAAAATTTCATCTCAATACTTTGTTATATATCCTTTGTTGGCAATGACAGAGGTCAAACGTCTTCTGTAAGTCTTCACAAGGTTGCCACACACTGTTGTTGGTATGTTGGCCCATTCCTCCATGCAGATCTCCTCTAGAGCAGTGATGTTTTTGGCTTTTCGCTTGGCAACACAGACTTTCAACTCCCTCCAAAGGTTTTCTATAGGGTTGAGATCTGGAGACTGGCTAGGCCACTCCAGGACCTTGAAATGCTTCTTACGAAGCCACTCCTTCGTTGCCCTGGCGGTGTGCTTTGGATCATTGTCATGTTGAAAGACCCAGCCACGTTTCATCTTCAATGCCCTTGCTGATGGAAGGAGGTTTGCACTCAAAATCTCACGATACATGGCCCCATTCATTCTTTCATGTACCCAGATCAGTCGTCCTGGCCCCTTTGCAGAGAAACAGCCCCAAAGCATGATGTTTCCACCACCATGCTTTACAGTAGGTATGGTGTTTGATGGATGCAACTCAGTATTCTTTTTCCTCCAAACACGACAAGTTGTGTTTCTACCAAACAGTTCCAGTTTGGTTTCATCAGACCATAGGACATTCTCCCAAAACTCCTCTGGATCATCCAAATGCTCTCTAGCAAACTTCAGACGGGCCCGGACATGTACTGGCATAAGCAGTGGGATACGTCTGGCACTGCAGGATCTGAGTCCATGGTGGCGTAGTGTGTTACTTATGGTAGGCCTTGTTACATTGGTCCCAGCTCTCTGCAGTTCATTCACTAGGTCCCCCCGCGTGGTTCTGGGATTTTTGCTCACCGTTCTTGTGATCATTCTGACCCCACGGGGTGGGATTTTGCGTGGAGCCCCAGATCGAGGGAGATTATCAGTGGTCTTGTATGTCTTCCATTTTCTAATTATTGCTCCCACTGTTGATTTCTTCACTCCAAGCTGGTTGGCTATTGCAGATTCAGTCTTCCCAGCCTGGTGCAGGGCTACAATTTTGTTTCTGGTGTCCTTTGACAGCTCTTTGGTCTTCACCATAGTGGAGTTTGGAGTCAGACTGTTTGAGGGTGTGCACAGGTGTCTTTTTATACTGATAACAAGTTTAAACAGGTGCCATTACTACAGGGAATGAGTGGATGAAAGAGGAAACTCTTAAAGAAGAAGTTACAGGTCTGTGAGAGCCAGAAATCTTGATTGTTTGTTTCTGACCAAATACTTATTTTCCACCATAATATGCAAATAAAATGTTAAAAAAACAGACAATGTGATTTTCTGGATTTTTTTTTCTCAGTTTGTCTCCTATAGTTGAGGTCTACCTATGATGTAAATTACAGACGCCTCTCATCTTTTTAAGTGGTGGAACTTGCACTATTGCTGACTGACTAAATACTTTTTTGCCCCACTGTACCTGAAAACATATCACACTTTTCATCATAGTGCTTTTACCAATGCATAAAATGCATGGAGAAGTCATTTCGAATGACTGGTCCTCAGTGTTGTGAGAACGATGACTGGTTAAAATTTTTGGTGGTTTCTTGTTCAGTCCATAGGCCTACATCATGTGGCAAACCGGTGAGCATGTGGCTCTATTAGTATAGGAGATACCTGAAAACATATCACACTTTTCATCATAGTGCTTTTACCAATGCATAAAATGCATGGAGAAGTCATTTCGAATGACTGGTCCTCAGTGTTGTGAGAACGATGACTGGTTAAAATTTTTGGTGGTTTCTTGTTCAGTCCATAGGCCTACATCATGTGGCAAACCGGTGAGCATGTGGCTCTATTAGTATAGGAGATACCTGAAAACATATCACACTTTTTATCATAGTGCTATTACCAATGCATAAAATGCATGGAGAAGTCATTTCGAATGACTGGTCCTCAGTGTTGTGAGAACGATGACTGGTTAAAATTTTTGGTGGTTTCTTGTTCAGTCCATAGGCCTACATCATGTGGCAAACCGGTGAGCATGTGGCTCTATTAGTATAGGAGATACCTGAAAACATATCACACTTTTCATCAGTGCTTTTACCAATGCATAAAATGCATGGAGAAGTCATTTCGAATGACTGGTCCTCAGTGTTGTGAGAACGATGACTGGTTAAAATTTTTGGTGGTTTCTTGTTCAGTCCATAGGCCTACATCATGTGGCAAACCGGTGAGCATGTGGCTCTATTAGTATAGGAGATACCTGAAAACATATCACACTTTTCATCATAGTGCTTTTACCAATGCATAAAATGCATGGAGAAGTCATTTCGAATGACTGGTCCTCAGTGTTGTGAGAACGATGACTGGTTAAAATTTTTGGTGGTTTCTTGTTCAGTCCATAGGCCTACATCATGTGGCAAACCGGTGAGCATGTGGCTCTATTAGTATAGGAGATACCTGAAAACATATCACACTTTTCATCATAGTGCTTTTACCAATGCATAAAATGCATGGAGAAGTCATTTCGAATGACTGGTCCTCAGTGTTGTGAGAACGATGACTGGTTAAAATTTTTGGTGGTTTCTTGTTCAGTCCATAGGCCTACATCATGTGGCAAACCGGTGAGCATGTGGCTCTATTAGTATAGGAGATACCTGAAAATATATCACACTTTTCATCATAGTGCTTTTACCAATGCATAAAATGACTGGAGAAGTCATTTCGAATGACTGGTCCTCAGTGTTGTGAGAACGATGACTGGTTAAAATTTTTGGTGGTTTCTTGTTCAGTCCATAGGCCTACATCATGTGGCAAACCGGTGAGCATGTGGCTCTATTAGTATAGGAGATACCTGAAAACATATCACACTTTTCATCATAGTGCTTTTACCAATGCATAAAATGCATGGAGAAGTCATTTCGAATGACTGGTCCTCAGTGTTGTGAGAACGATGACTGGTTAAAATTTTTGGTGGTTTCTTGTTCAGTCCATAGGCCTACATCATGTGGCAAACCGGTGAGCATGTGGCTCTATTAGTATAGGAGATACCTGAAAACATATCACACTTTTCATCATAGTGCTTTTACCAATGCATAAAATGCATGGAGAAGTCATTTCGAATGACTGGTCCTCAGTGTTGTGAGAACGATGACTGGTTAAAATTTTTGATGGTTTCTTGTTCAGTCCATAGGCCTACATCATGTGGCAAACCGGTGAGCATGTGGCTCTATTAGTATAGGAGATACCTGAAAACATATCACACTTTTCATCATAGTGCTTTTACCAATGCATAAAATGCATGGAGAAGTCATTTCGAATGACTGGTCCTCAGTGTTGTGAGAACGATGACTGGTTAAAATTTTTGGTGGTTTCTTGTTCAGTCCATAGGCCTACAACATGTGGCAAACCGGTGAGCATGTGGCTCTATTAGTATAGGAGATACCTGAAAACATATCACACTTTTCATCATAGTGCTTTTACCAATGCATAAAATGCATGGAGAAGTCATTTCGAATGACTGGTCCTCAGTGTTGTGAGAACGATGACTGGTTAAAATTTTTGATGGTTTCTTGTTCAGTCCATAGGCCTACATCATGTGGCAAACCGGTGAGCATGTGGCTCTATTAGTATAGGAGATACCTGAAAACATATCACACTTTTCATCATAGTGCTTTTACCAATGCATAAAATGCATGGAGAAGTCATTTCGAATGACTGGTCCTCAGTGTTGTGAGAACGATGACTGGTTAAAATTTTTGGTGGTTTCTTGTTCAGTCCATAGGCCTACAACATGTGGCAAACCGGTGAGCATGTGGCTCTATTAGTATAGGAGATACCTGAAAACATATCACACTTTTCATCATAGTGCTTTTACCAATGCATAAAATGCATGGAGAAGTCATTTCGAATGACTGGTCCTCAGTGTTGTGAGAACGATGACTGGTTAAAATTTTTGGTGGTTTCTTGTTCAGTCCATAGGCCTACATCATGTGGCAAACCGGTGAGCATGTGGCTCTATTAGTATAGGAGATGCCTGAAAACATATCACACTTTTCATCATAGTGCTTTTACCAATGCATAAAATGCATGGAGAAGTCATTTCGAATGACTGGTCCTCAGTGTTGTGAGAACGATGACTGGTTAAAATTTTTGGTGGTTTCTTGTTCAGTCCATAGGCCTACATCATGTGGCAAACCGGTGAGCATGTGGCTCTCTTAGTATAGGAGATAACTGAAAACATATCACACTTTTCATCATAGTGCTTTTACCAATGCATAAAATGCATGGAGAAGTCATTTCGAATGACTGGTCCTCAGTGTTGTGAGAACGATGACTGGTTAAAATTTTTGGTGGTTTCTTGTTCAGTCCATAGGCTGACATCATGTGGCAAACCGGTGAGCATGTGGCTCTATTAGTATAGGAGATACCTGAAAACATATCACACTTTTTATCATAGTGCTTTTACCAATGCATAAAATGCATGGAGAAGTCATTTCGAATGACTGGTCCTCAGTGTTGTGAGAACGATGACTGGTTAAAATTTTTGGTGGTTTCTTGTTCAGTCCATAGGCCTACATCATGTGGCAAGCCGGTGAGCATGTGGCTCTATTAGTATAGGAGATACCTGAAAACATATCACACTTTTCATCATAGTGCTTTTACCAATGCATAAAATGCATGGAGAAGTCATTTCGAATGACTGGTCCTCAGTGTTGTGAGAACGATGACTGGTTAAAATTTTTGGTGGTTTCTTGTTCAGTCCATAGGCCTACATCATGTGGCAAACCGGTGAGCATGTGGCTCTATTAGTATAGGAGATACCTGAAAATATATCACACTTTTCATCATAGTGCTTTTACCAATGCATAAAATGACTGGAGAAGTCATTTCGAATGACTGGTCCTCAGTGTTGTGAGAACGATGACTGGTTAAAATTTTTGGTGGTTTCTTGTTCAGTCCATAGGCCTACATCATGTGGCAAACCGGTGAGCATGTGGCTCTATTAGTATAGGAGATACCTGAAAACATATCACACTTTTCATCATAGTGCTTTTACCAATGCATAAAATGCATGGAGAAGTCATTTCGAATGACTGGTCCTCAGTGTTGTGAGAACGATGACTGGTTAAAATTTTTGGTGGTGTCTTGTTCAGTCCATAGGCCTACATCATGTGGCAAACCGGTGAGCATGTGGCTCTATTAGTATAGGAGATACCTGAAAACATATCACACTTTTCATCATAGTGCTTTTACCAATGCATAAAATGCATGGAGAAGTCATTTCGAATGACTGGTCCTCAGTGTTGTGAGAACGATGACTGGTTAAAATTTTTGGTGGTTTCTTGTTCAGTCCATAGGCCTACATCATGTGGCAAACCGGTGAGCATGTGGCTCTATTAGTATAGGAGATACCTGAAAACATATCACACTTTTCATCATAGTGCTTTTACCAATGCATAAAATGCATGGAGAAGTCATTTCGAATGACTGGTCCTCAGTGTTGTGAGAACGATGACTGGTTAAAATTTTTGGTGGTTTCTTGTTCAGTCCATAGGCCTACATCATGTGGTAAACCGGTGAGCATGTGGCTCTATTAGTATAGGAGATACCTGAAAACATATCACACTTTTCATCATAGTGCTTTTACCAATGCATAAAATGCCTGGAGAAGTCATTTCGAATGACTGGTCCTCAGTGTTGTGAGAACGATGACTGGTTAAAATTTTTGGTGGTTTCTTGTTCAGTCCATAGGCCTACATCATGTGGCAAACCGGTGAGCATGTGGCTCTATTAGTATAGGAGATACCTGAAAACATATCACACTTTTCATCATAGTGCTTTTACCAATGCATAAAATGCATGGAGAAGTCATTTCGAATGACTGGTCCTCAGTGTTGTGAGAACAATGACTGGTTAAAATTTTTGGTGGTTTCTTGTTCAGTCCATAGGCCTACATCATGTGGCAAACCGGTGAGCATGTGGCTCTATTAGTATAGGAGATACCTGAAAACATATCACACTTTTCATCATAGTGCTTTTACCAATGCATAAAATGCATGGAGAAGTCATTTCGAATGACTGGTCCTCAGTGTTGTGAGAACGATGACTGGTTAAAATTTTTGGTGGTTTCTTGTTCAGTCCATAGGCCTACATCATGTGGCAAACCGGTGAGCATGTGGCTCTATTAGTATAGGAGATACCTGAAAACATATCACACTTTTCATCATAGTGCTTTTACCAATGCATAAAATGCATGGAGAAGTCATTTCGAATGACTGGTCCTCAGTGTTGTGAGAACGATGACTGGTTAAAATTTTTGGTGGTTTCTTGTTCAGTCCATAGGCCTACATCATGTGGCAAACCGGTGAGCATGTGGCTCTATTAGTATAGGAGATACCTGAAAACATATCACACTTTTCATCATAGTGCTTTTACCAATGCATAAAATGCATGGAGAAGTCATTTCGAATGACTGGTCCTCAGTGTTGTGAGAACGATGACTGGTTAAAATTTTTGGTGGTTTCTTGTTCAGTCCATAGGCCTACATCATGTGGCAAACCGGTGAGCATGTGGCTCTATTAGTATAGGAGATACCTGAAAACATCACACTTTTCATCATAGTGCTTTTACCAATGCATAAAATGCATGGAGAAGTCATTTCGAATGACTGGTCCTCAGTGTTGTGAGAACGATGACTGGTTAAAATTTTTCGTGGTTTCTTGTTCAGTCCATAGGCCTACATCATGTGGCAAACCGGTGAGCATGTGGCTCTATTAGTATAGGAGATACCTGAAAACATATCACACTTTTCATCATAGTGCTTTTACCAATGCATAAAATGCATGGAGAAGTCATTTCGAATGACTGGTCCTCAGTGTTGTGAGAACGATGACTGGTTAAAATTTTTGGTGGTTTCTTGTTCAGTCCATAGGCCTACATCATGTGGCAAACCGGTGAGCATGTGGCTCTATTAGTATAGGAGATACCTGAAAACATATCACACTTTTCATCATAGTGCTTTTACCAATGCATAAAATGCATGGAGAAGTCATTTCGAATGACTGGTCCTCAGTGTTGTGAGAACGATGACTGGTTAAAATTTTTGGTGGTTTCTTGTTCAGTCCATAGGCCTACATCATGTGGCAAACCGGTGAGCATGTGGCTCTATTAGTATAGGAGATACCTGAAAACATATCACACTTTTCATCATAGTGCTTTTACCAATGCATAAAATGCATGGAGAAGTCATTTCGAATGACTGGTCCTCAGTGTTGTGAGAACGATGACTGGTTAAAATTTTTGGTGGTTTCTTGTTCAGTCCATAGGCCTACATCATGTGGCAAACCGGTGAGCATGTGGCTCTATTAGTATAGGAGATACCTGAAAACATATCACACTTTTCATCATAGTGCTATTACCAATGCATAAAATGCATGGAGAAGTCATTTCGAATGACTGGTCCTCAGTGTTGTGAGAACGATGACTGGTTAAAATTTTTGGTGGTTTCTTGTTCAGTCCATAGGCCTACATCATGTGGCAAACCGGTGAGCATGTGGCTCTATTAGTATAGGAGATACCTGAAAACATATCACACTTTTCATCATAGTGCTTTTACCAATGCATAAAATGCATGGAGAAGTCATTTCGAATGACTGGTCCTCAGTGTTGTGAGAACGATGACTGGTTAAAATTTTTGGTGGTTTCTTGTTCAGTCCATACGCCTACATCATGTGGCAAACCGGTGAGCATGTGGCTCTATTAGTATAGGAGATACCTGAAAACATATCACACTTTTCATCATAGTGCTTTTACCAATGCATAAAATGCATGGAGAAGTCATTTCGAATGACTGGTCCTCAGTGTTGTGAGAACGATGACTGGTTAAAATTTTTGGTGGTTTCTTGTTCAGTCCATTAGCCTACATCATGTGGCAAACCGGTGAGCATGTGGCTCTATTAGTATAGGAGATACCTGAAAACATATCACACTTTTCATCATAGTGCTTTTACCAATGCATAAAATGCATGGAGAAGTCATTTCGAATGACTGGTCCTCAGTGTTGTGAGAACGATGGCTGGTTAAAATTTTTGGTGGTTTCTTGTTCAGTCCATAGGCCTACATCATGTGGCAAACCGGTGAGCATGTGGCTCTATTAGTGTAGGAGATACCTGAAAACATATCACACTTTTCATCATAGTGCTATTACCAATGCATAAAATGCATGGAGAAGTCATTTCGAATGACTGGTCCTCAGTGTTGTGAGAACGATGACTGGTTAAAATTTTTGGTGGTTTCTTGTTCAGTCCATAGGCCTACATCATGTGGCAAACCGGTGAGCATGTGGCTCTATTAGTATAGGAGATACCTGAAAACATATCACACTTTTCATCATAGTGCTTTTACCAATGCATAAAATGCATGGAGAAGTCATTTCGAATGACTGGTCCTCAGTGTTGTGAGAACGATGACTGGTTAAAATTTTTGGTGGTTTCTTGTTCAGTCCATAGGCCTACATCATGTGGTAAACCGGTGAGCATGTGGCTCTATTAGTATAGGAGATACCTGAAAACATATCACACTTTTCATCATAGTGCTTTTACCAATGCATAAAATGCATGGAGAAGTCATTTCGAATGACTGGTCCTCAGTGTTGTGAGAACGATGACTGGTTAAAATTTTTGGTGGTTTCTTGTTCAGTCCATAGGCCTACATCATGTGGTAAACCGGTGAGCATGTGGCTCTATTAGTATAGGAGATACCTGAAAACATATCACACTTTTCATCATAGTGCTTTTACCAATGCATAAAATGCCTGGAGAAGTCATTTCGAATGACTGGTCCTCAGTGTTGTGAGAACGATGACTGGTTAAAATTTTTGGTGGTTTCTTGTTCAGTCCATAGGCCTACATCATGTGGCAAACCGGTGAGCATGTGGCTCTATTAGTATAGGAGATACCTGAAAACATATCACACTTTTCATCATAGTGCTTTTACCAATGCATAAAATGCATGGAGAAGTCATTTCGAATGACTGGTCCTCAGTGTTGTGAGAACAATGACTGGTTAAAATTTTTGGTGGTTTCTTGTTCAGTCCATAGGCCTACATCATGTGGCAAACCGGTGAGCATGTGGCTCTATTAGTATAGGAGATACCTGAAAACATATCACACTTTTCATCATAGTGCTTTTACCAATGCATAAAATGCATGGAGAAGTCATTTCGAATGACTGGTCCTCAGTGTTGTGAGAACGATGACTGGTTAAAATTTTTGGTGGTTTCTTGTTCAGTCCATAGGCCTACATCATGTGGCAAACCGGTGAGCATGTGGCTCTATTAGTATAGGAGATACCTGAAAACATATCACACTTTTCATCATAGTGCTTTTACCAATGCATAAAATGCATGGAGAAGTCATTTCGAATGACTGGTCCTCAGTGTTGTGAGAACGATGACTGGTTAAAATTTTTGGTGGTTTCTTGTTCAGTCCATTAGCCTACATCATGTGGCAAACCGGTGAGCATGTGGCTCTATTAGTATAGGAGATAACTGAAAACATATCACACTTTTCATCATAGTGCTTTTACCAATGCATAAAATGCATGGAGAAGTCATTTCGAATGACTGGTCCTCAGTGTTGTGAGAACGATGGCTGGTTAAAATTTTTGGTGGTTTCTTGTTCAGTCCATAGGCCTACATCATGTGGCAAACCGGTGAGCATGTGGCTCTATTAGTATAGGAGATACCTGAAAACATATCACACTTTTCATCATAGTGCTTTTACCAATGCATAAAATGCATGGAGAAGTCATTTCGAATGACTGGTCCTCAGTGTTGTGAGAACGATGACTGGTTAAAATTTTTGGTGGTTTCTTGTTCAGTCCATTAGCCTACATCATGTGGCAAACCGGCGAGCATGTGGCTCTATTAGTATAGGAGATACCTGAAAACATATCACACTTTTCATCATAGTGCTTTTACCAATGCATAAAATGCATGAAGAAGTCATTTCGAATGACTGGTCCTCAGTGTTGTGAGAACGATGACTGGTTAAAATTTTTGGTGGTTTCTTGTTCAGTCCATAGGCCTACATCATGTGGCAAACCGGTGAGCATGTGGCTCTATTAGTATAGGAGATACCTGAAAACATATCACACTTTTCATCATAGTGCTTTTATCAATGCATAAAATGCATGGAGAAGTCATTTCGAATGACTGGTCCTCAGTGTTGTGAGAACGATGACTGGTTAAAATTTTTGGTGGTTTCTTGTTCAGTCCATAGGCCTACATCATGTGGCAAACCGGTGAGCATGTGGCTCTATTAGTATAAGAGATACCTGAAAATATATCACACTTTTCATCATAGTGCTTTTACCAATGCATAAAATGACTGGAGAAGTCATTTCGAATGACTGGTCCTCAGTGTTGTGAGAACGATGACTGGTTAAAATTTTTGGTGGTTTCTTGTTCAGTCCATAGGCCTACATCATGTGGCAAACCGGTGAGCATGTGGCTCTATTAGTATAGGAGATACCTGAAAACATCACACTTTTCATCATAGTGCTTTTACCAATGCATAAAATGCATGGAGAAGTCATTTCGAATGACTGGTCCTCAGTGTTGTGAGAACGATGACTGGTTAAAATTTTTGGTGGTTTCTTGTTCAGTCCATAGGCCTACATCATGTGGCAAACCGGTGAGCATGTGGCTCTATTAGTATAGGAGATACCTGAAAACATATCACACTTTTCATCATAGTGCTTTTACCAATGCATAAAATGCATGGAGAAGTCATTTCGAATGACTGGTCCTCAGTGTTGTGAGAACGATGACTGGTTTAAATTTTTGGTGGTTTCTTGTTCAGTCCATAGGCCTACATCATGTGGCAAACCGGTGAGCATGTGGCTCTATTAGTATAGGAGATACCTGAAAACATATCACACTTTTCATCATAGTGCTTTTACCAATGCATAAAATGCATGGAGAAGTCATTTCGAATGACTGGTCCTCAGTGTTGTGAGAACGATGACTGGTTAAAATTTTTGGTGGTTTCTTGTTCAGTCCATAGGCCTACATCATGTGGCAAACCGGTGAGCATGTGGCTCTATTAGTATAGGAGATACCTGAAAACATATCACACTTTTCATCATAGTGCTTTTACCAATGCATAAAATGCATGGAGAAGTCATTTCGAATGACTGGTCCTCAGTGTTGTGAGAACGATGACTGGTTAAAATTTTTGGTGGTTTCTTGTTCAGTCCATAGGCCTACATCATGTGGCAAACCGGTGAGCATGTGGCTCTATTAGTATAGGAGATACCTGAAAACATATCACACTTTTCATCATAGTGCTATTACCAATGCATAAAATGCATGGAGAAGTCATTTCGAATGACTGGTCCTCAGTGTTGTGAGAACGATGACTGGTTAAAATTTTTGGTGGTTTCTTGTTCAGTCCATAGGCCTACATCATGTGGCAAACCGGTGAGCATGTGGCTCTATTAGTATAGGAGATACCTGAAAACATATCACACTTTTCATCAGTGCTTTTACCAATGCATAAAATGCATGGAGAAGTCATTTCGAATGACTGGTCCTCAGTGTTGTGAGAACGATGACTGGTTAAAATTTTTGGTGGTTTCTTGTTCAGTCCATAGGCCTACATCATGTGGCAAACCGGTGAGCATGTGGCTCTATTAGTATAGGAGATACCTGAAAACATATCACACTTTTCATCATAGTGCTTTTACCAATGCATAAAATGCATGGAGAAGTCATTTCGAATGACTGGTCCTCAGTGTTGTGAGAACGATGACTGGTTAAAATTTTTGGTGGTTTCTTGTTCAGTCCATAGGCCTACATCATGTGGCAAACCGGTGAGCATGTGGCTCTATTAGTATAGGAGATACCTGAAAACATATCACACTTTTCATCATAGTGCTTTTACCAATGCATAAAATGCATGGAGAAGTCATTTCGAATGACTGGTCCTCAGTGTTGTGAGAACGATGACTGGTTAAAATTTTTGGTGGTTTCTTGTTCAGTCCATAGGCCTACATCATGTGGCAAACCGGTGAGCATGTGGCTCTATTAGTATAGGAGATACCTGAAAACATATCACACTTTTTATCATAGTGCTATTACCAATGCATAAAATGCATGGAGAAGTCATTTCGAATGACTGGTCCTCAGTGTTGTGAGAACGATGACTGGTTAAAATTTTTGGTGGTTTCTTGTTCAGTCCATAGGCCTACATCATGTGGCAAACCGGTGAGCATGTGGCTCTATTAGTATAGGAGATACCTGAAAACATATCACACTTTTCATCATAGTGCTTTTACCAATGCATAAAATGCATGGAGAAGTCATTTCGAATGACTGGTCCTCAGTGTTGTGAGAACGATGACTGGTTAAAATTTTTGGTGGTTTCTTGTTCAGTCCATAGGCCTACATCATGTGGCAAACCGGTGAGCATGTGGCTCTATTAGTATAGGAGATACCTGAAAACATATCACACTTTTCATCATAGTGCTATTACCAATGCATAAAATGCATGGAGAAGTCATTTCGAATGACTGGTCCTCAGTGTTGTGAGAACGATGACTGGTTAAAATTTTTGGTGGTTTCTTGTTCAGTCCATAGGCCTACATCATGTGGCAAACCGGTGAGCATGTGGCTCTATTAGTATAGGAGATACCTGAAAACATATCACACTTTTCATCAGTGCTTTTACCAATGCATAAAATGCATGGAGAAGTCATTTCGAATGACTGGTCCTCAGTGTTGTGAGAACGATGACTGGTTAAAATTTTTGGTGGTTTCTTGTTCAGTCCATAGGCCTACATCATGTGGCAAACCGGTGAGCATGTGGCTCTATTAGTATAGGAGATACCTGAAAACATATCACACTTTTCATCATAGTGCTTTTACCAATGCATAAAATGCATGGAGAAGTCATTTCGAATGACTGGTCCTCAGTGTTGTGAGAACGATGACTGGTTAAAATTTTTGGTGGTTTCTTGTTCAGTCCATAGGCCTACATCATGTGGCAAACCGGTGAGCATGTGGCTCTATTAGTATAGGAGATACCTGAAAACATATCACACTTTTCATCATAGTGCTTTTACCAATGCATAAAATGCATGGAGAAGTCATTTCGAATGACTGGTCCTCAGTGTTGTGAGAACGATGACTGGTTAAAATTTTTGGTGGTTTCTTGTTCAGTCCATAGGCCTACATCATGTGGCAAACCGGTGAGCATGTGGCTCTATTAGTATAGGAGATACCTGAAAACATATCACACTTTTTATCATAGTGCTATTACCAATGCATAAAATGCATGGAGAAGTCATTTCGAATGACTGGTCCTCAGTGTTGTGAGAACGATGACTGGTTAAAATTTTTGGTGGTTTCTTGTTCAGTCCATAGGCCTACATCATGTGGCAAACTGGTGAGCATGTGGCTCTATTAGTATAGGAGATACCTGAAAACATATCACACTTTTCATCAGTGCTTTTACCAATGCATAAAATGCATGGAGAAGTCATTTCGAATGACTGGTCCTCAGTGTTGTGAGAACGATGACTGGTTAAAATTTTTGGTGGTTTCTTGTTCAGTCCATAGGCCTACATCATGTGGCAAACCGGTGAGCATGTGGCTCTATTAGTATAGGAGATACCTGAAAACATATCACACTTTTCATCATAGTGCTTTTACCAATGCATAAAATGCATGGAGAAGTCATTTCGAATGACTGGTCCTCAGTGTTGTGAGAACGATGACTGGTTAAAATTTTTGGTGGTTTCTTGTTCAGTCCATAGGCCTACATCATGTGGCAAACCGGTGAGCATGTGGCTCTATTAGTATAGGAGATACCTGAAAACATATCACACTTTTCATCATAGTGCTTTTACCAATGCATAAAATGCATGGAGAAGTCATTTCGAATGACTGGTCCTCAGTGTTGTGAGAACGATGACTGGTTAAAATTTTTGGTGGTTTCTTGTTCAGTCCATTAGCCTACATCATGTGGCAAACCGGTGAGCATGTGGCTCTATTAGTATAGGAGATACCTGAAAACATATCACACTTTTCATCATAGTGCTTTTACCAATGCATAAAATGCATGGAGAAGTCATTTCGAATGACTGGTCCTCAGTGTTGTGAGAACGATGACTGGTTAAAATTTTTGGTGGTTTCTTGTTCAGTCCATTAGCCTACATCATGTGGCAAACCGGTGAGCATGTGGCTCTATTAGTATAGGAGATACCTGAAAACATATCACACTTTTCATCATAGTGCTTTTACCAATGCATAAAATGCATGGAGAAGTCATTTCGAATGACTGGTCCTCAGTGTTGTGAGAACGATGACTGGTTAAAATTTTTGGTGGTTTCTTGTTCAGTCCATAGGCCTACATCATGTGGCAAACCGGTGAGCATGTGGCTCTATTAGTATAGGAGATACCTGAAAACATATCACACTTTTCATCATAGTGCTTTTACCAATGCATAAAATGCATGGAGAAGTCATTTCGAATGACTGGTCCTCAGTGTTGTGAGAACGATGACTGGTTAAAATTTTTGGTGGTTTCTTGTTCAGTCCATTAGCCTACATCATGTGGCAAACCGGTGAGCATGTGGCTCTATTAGTATAGGAGATACCTGAAAACATATCACACTTTTCATCATAGTGCTTTTACCAATGCATAAAATGCATGGAGAAGTCATTTCGAATGACTGGTCCTCAGTGTTGTGAGAACGATGACTGGTTAAAATTTTTGATGGTTTCTTGTTCAGTCCATAGGCCTACATCATGTGGCAAACCGGTGAGCATGTGGCTCTATTAGTATAGGAGATACCTGAAAACATATCACACTTTTCATCATAGTGCTTTTACCAATGCATAAAATGCATGGAGAAGTCATTTCGAATGACTGGTCCTCAGTGTTGTGAGAACGATGACTGGTTAAAATTTTTGGTGGTTTCTTGTTCAGTCCATAGGCCTACAACATGTGGCAAATCGGTGAGCATGTGGCTCTATTAGTATAGGAGATACCTGAAAACATATCACACTTTTCATCATAGTGCTTTTACCAATGCATAAAATGCATGGAGAAGTCATTTCGAATGACTGGTCCTCAGTGTTGTGAGAACGATGACTGGTTAAAATTTTTGGTGGTTTCTTGTTCAGTCCATAGGCCTACATCATGTGGCAAACCGGTGAGCATGTGGCTCTATTAGTATAGGAGATGCCTGAAAACATATCACACTTTTCATCATAGTGCTTTTACCAATGCATAAAATGCATGGAGAAGTCATTTCGAATGACTGGTCCTCAGTGTTGTGAGAACGATGACTGGTTAAAATTTTTGGTGGTTTCTTGTTCAGTCCATAGGCCTACATCATGTGGCAAACCGGTGAGCATGTGGCTCTCTTAGTATAGGAGATACCTGAAAACATATCACACTTTTCATCATAGTGCTTTTACCAATGCATAAAATGCATGGAGAAGTCATTTCGAATGACTGGTCCTCAGTGTTGTGAGAACGATGACTGGTTAAAATTTTTGGTGGTTTCTTGTTCAGTCCATAGGCCGACATCATGTGGCAAACCGGTGAGCATGTGGCTCTATTAGTATAGGAGATACCTGAAAACATATCACACTTTTTATCATAGTGCTTTTACCAATGCATAAAATGCATGGAGAAGTCATTTCGAATGACTGGTCCTCAGTGTTGTGAGAACGATGACTGGTTAAAATTTTTGGTGGTTTCTTGTTCAAGTCCATAGGCCTACATCATGTGGCAAGCCGGTGAGCATGTGGCTCTATTAGTATAGGAGATACCTGAAAACATATCACACGTTTCGTCATAGTGCTTTTACCAATGCATAAAATGCATGGAGAAGTCATTTCGAATGACTGGTCCTCAGTGTTGTGAGAACAATGACTGGTTAAAATTTTTGGTGGTTTCTTGTTCAGTCCATAGGCCTACATCATGTGGCAAACCGGTGAGCATGTGGCTCTATTAGTATAGGAGATACCTGAAAATATATCACACTTTTCATCATAGTGCTTTTACCAATGCATAAAATGACTGGAGAAGTCATTTCGAATGACTGGTCCTCAGTGTTCTGAGAACGATGACTGGTTAAAATTTTTGGTGGTTTCTTGTTCAGTCCATAGGCCTACATCATGTGGCAAACCGGTGAGCATGTGGCTCTATTAGTATAGGAGATACCTGAAAACATATCACACTTTTCATCATAGTGATTTTACCAATGCATAAAATGCATGGAGAAGTCATTTCGAATGACTGGTCCTCAGTGTTGTGAGAACGATGACTGGTTAAAATTTTTGGTGGTTTCTTGTTCAGTCCATAGGCCTACATCATGTGGCAAACCGGTGAGCATGTGGCTCTATTAGTATAGGAGATACCTGAAAACATATCACACTTTTCATCATAGTGCTTTTACCAATGCATAAAATGCATGGAGAAGTCATTTCGAATGACTGGTCCTCAGTGTTGTGAGAACGATGACTGGTTAAAATTTTTGGTGGTTTCTTGTTCAGTCCATAGGCCTACATCATGTGGCAAACCGGTGAGCATGTGGCTCTATTAGTATAGGAGATACCTGAAAACATATCACACTTTTCATCATAGTGCTTTTACCAATGCATAAAATGCATGGAGAAGACATTTCGAATGACTGGTCCTCAGTGTTGTGAGAACGATGACTGGTTAAAATTTTTGGTGGTTTCTTGTTCAGTCCATAGGCCTACATCATGTGGCAAACCGGTGAGCATGTGGCTCTATTAGTATAGGAGATACCTGAAAACATATCACACTTTTCATCATAGTGCTTTTACCAATGCATAAAATGCATGGAGAAGTCATTTCGAATGACTGGTCCTCAATGTTGTGACAACGATGACTGGTTAAAATTTTTGGTGGTTTCTTGTTCAGTCCATAGGCCTACATCATGTGGCAAACCGGTGAGCATGTGGCTCTATTAGTATAGGAGATACCTGAAAACATATCACACTTTTCATCAGTGCTTTTACCAATGCATAAAATGCATGGAGAAGTCATTTCGAATGACTGGTCCTCAGTGTTGTGAGAACGATGACTGGTTAAAATTTTTGGTGGTTTCTTGTTCAGTCCATAGGCCTACATCATGTGGCAAACCGGTGAGCATGTGGCTCTATTAGTATAGGAGATACCTGAAAACATATCACACTTTTCATCATAGTGCTTTTACCAATGCATAAAATGCATGGAGAAGTCATTTCGAATGACTGGTCCTCAGTGTTGTGAGAACGATGACTGGTTAAAATTTTTGGTGGTTTCTTGTTCAGTCCATAGGCCTACATCATGTGGCAAACCGGTGAGCATGTGGCTCTATTAGTATAGGAGATGCCTGAAAACATATCACACTTTTCATCATAGTGCTTTTACCAATGCATAAAATGCATGGAGAAGTCATTTCGAATGACTGGTCCTCAGTGTTGTGAGAACGATGACTGGTTAAAATTTTTGGTGGTTTCTTGTTCAGTCCATAGGCCTACATCATGTGGCAAACCGGTGAGCATGTGGCTCTCTTTTATAGGAGATACCTGAAAACATATCACACTTTTCATCATAGTGCTTTTACCAATGCATAAAATGCATGGAGAAGTCATTTCGAATGACTGGTCCTCAGTGTTGTGAGAACGATGACTGGTTAAAATTTTTGGTGGTTTCTTGTTCAGTCCATAGGCCGACATCATGTGGCAAACCGGTGAGCATGTGGCTCTATTAGTATAGGAGATACCTGAAAACATATCACACTTTTTATCATAGTGCTTTTACCAATGCATAAAATGCATGGAGAAGTCATTTCGAATGACTGGTCCTCAGTGTTGTGAGAACGATGACTGGTTAAAATTTTTGGTGGTTTCTTGTTCAAGTCCATAGGCCTACATCATGTGGCAAGCCGGTGAGCATGTGGCTCTATTAGTATAGGAGATACCTGAAAACATATCACACTTTTCGTCATAGTGCTTTTACCAATGCATAAAATGCATGGAGAAGTCATTTTGAATGACTGGTCCTCAGTGTTGTGAGAACAATGACTGGTTAAAATTTTTGGTGGTTTCTTGTTCAGTCCATAGGCCTACATCATGTGGCAAACCGGTGAGCATGTGGCTCTATTAGTATAGGAGATACCTGAAAATATATCACACTTTTCATCATAGTGCTTTTACCAATGCATAAAATGACTGGAGAAGTCATTTCGAATGACTGGTCCTCAGTGTTGTGAGAACGATGACTGGTTAAAATTTTTGGTGGTTTCTTGTTCAGTCCATAGGCCTACATCATGTGGCAAACCGGTGAGCATGTGGCTCTATTAGTATAGGAGATACCTGAAAACATATCACACTTTTCATCATAGTGATTTTACCAATGCATAAAATGCATGGAGAAGTCATTTCGAATGACTGGTCCTCAGTGTTGTGAGAACGATGACTGGTTAAAATTTTTGGTGGTTTCTTGTTCAGTCCATAGGCCTACATCATGTGGCAAACCGGTGAGCATGTGGCTCTATTAGTATAGGAGATACCTGAAAACATATCACACTTTTCATCATAGTGCTTTTACCAATGCATAAAATGCATGGAGAAGTCATTTCGAATGACTGGTCCTCAGTGTTGTGAGAACGATGACTGGTTAAAATTTTTGGTGGTTTCTTGTTCAGTCCATAGGCCTACATCATGTGGCAAACCGGTGAGCATGTGGCTCTATTAGTATAGGAGATACCTGAAAACATATCACACTTTTCATCATAGTGCTTTTACCAATGCATAAAATGCATGGAGAAGACATTTCGAATGACTGGTCCTCAGTGTTGTGAGAACGATGACTGGTTAAAATTTTTGGTGGTTTCTTGTTCAGTCCATAGGCCTACATCATGTGGCAAACCGGTGAGCATGTGGCTCTATTAGTATAGGAGATACCTGAAAACATATCACACTTTTCATCATAGTGCTTTTACCAATGCATAAAATGCATGGAGAAGTCATTTCGAATGACTGGTCCTCAATGTTGTGACAACGATGACTGGTTAAAATTTTTGGTGGTTTCTTGTTCAGTCCATAGGCCTACATCATGTGGCAAACCGGTGAGCATGTGGCTCTATTAGTATAGGAGATACCTGAAAACATATCACACTTTTCATCAGTGCTTTTACCAATGCATAAAATGCATGGAGAAGTCATTTCGAATGACTGGTCCTCAGTGTTGTGAGAACGATGACTGGTTAAAATTTTTGGTGGTTTCTTGTTCAGTCCATAGGCCTACATCATGTGGCAAACCAGTGAGCATGTGGCTCTATTAGTATAGGAGATACCTGAAAACATATCACACTTTTCATCATAGTGCTTTTACCAATGCATAAAATGCATGGAGAAGTCATTTCGAATGACTGGTCCTCAGTGTTGTGAGAACGATGACTGGTTAAAATTTTTGGTGGTTTCTTGTTCAGTCCATAGGCCTACATCATGTGGCAAACCGGTGAGCATGTGGCTCTATTAGTATAGGAGATGCCTGAAAACATATCACACTTTTCATCATAGTGCTTTTACCAATGCATAAAATGCATGGAGAAGTCATTTCGAATGACTGGTCCTCAGTGTTGTGAGAACGATGACTGGTTAAAATTTTTGGTGGTTTCTTGTTCAGTCCATAGGCCTACATCATGTGGCAAACCGGTGAGCATGTGGCTCTCTTAGTATAGGAGATACCTGAAAACATATCACACTTTTCATCATAGTGCTTTTACCAATGCATAAAATGCATGGAGAAGTCATTTCGAATGACTGGTCCTCAGTGTTGTGAGAACGATGACTGGTTAAAATTTTTGGTGGTTTCTTGTTCAGTCCATAGGCCGACATCATGTGGCAAACCGGTGAGCATGTGGCTCTATTAGTATAGGAGATACCTGAAAACATATCACACTTTTTATCATAGTGCTTTTACCAATGCATAAAATGCATGGAGAAGTCATTTCGAATGACTGGTCCTCAGTGTTGTGAGAACGATGACTGGTTAAAATTTTTGGTGGTTTCTTGTTCAAGTCCATAGGCCTACATCATGTGGCAAGCCGGTGAGCATGTGGCTCTATTAGTATAGGAGATACCTGAAAACATATCACACTTTTCGTCATAGTGCTTTTACCAATGCATAAAATGCATGGAGAAGTCATTTCGAATGACTGGTCCTCAGTGTTGTGAGAACAATGACTGGTTAAAATTTTTGGTGGTTTCTTGTTCAGTCCATAGGCCTACATCATGTGGCAAACCGGTGAGCATGTGGCTCTATTAGTATAGGAGATACCTGAAAATATATCACACTTTTCATCATAGTGCTTTTACCAATGCATAAAATGACTGGAGAAGTCATTTCGAATGACTGGTCCTCAGTGTTCTGAGAACGATGACTGGTTAAAATTTTTGGTGGTTTCTTGTTCAGTCCATAGGCCTACATCATGTGGCAAACCGGTGAGCATGTGGCTCTATTAGTATAGGAGATACCTGAAAACATATCACACTTTTCATCATAGTGATTTTACCAATGCATAAAATGCATGGAGAAGTCATTTCGAATGACTGGTCCTCAGTGTTGTGAGAACGATGACTGGTTAAAATTTTTGGTGGTTTCTTGTTCAGTCCATAGGCCTACATCATGTGGCAAACCGGTGAGCATGTGGCTCTATTAGTATAGGAGATACCTGAAAACATATCACACTTTTCATCATAGTGCTTTTACCAATGCATAAAATGCATGGAGAAGTCATTTCGAATGACTGGTCCTCAGTGTTGTGAGAACGATGACTGGTTAAAATTTTTGGTGGTTTCTTGTTCAGTCCATAGGCCTACATCATGTGGCAAACCGGTGAGCATGTGGCTCTATTAGTATAGGAGATACCTGAAAACATATCACACTTTTCATCATAGTGCTTTTACCAATGCATAAAATGCATGGAGAAGTCATTTCGAATGACTGGTCCTCAATGTTGTGACAACGATGACTGGTTAAAATTTTTGGTGGTTTCTTGTTCAGTCCATAGGCCTACATCATGTGGCAAACCGGTGAGCATGTGGCTCTATTAGTATAGGAGATACCTGAAAACATATCACACTTTTCATCAGTGCTTTTACCAATGCATAAAATGCATGGAGAAGTCATTTCGAATGACTGGTCCTCAGTGTTGTGAGAACGATGACTGGTTAAAATTTTTGGTGGTTTCTTGTTCAGTCCATAGGCCTACATCATGTGGCAAACCGGTGAGCATGTGGCTCTATTAGTATAGGAGATACCTGAAAACATATCACACTTTTCATCATAGTGCTTTTACCAATGCATAAAATGCATGGAGAAGTCATTTCGAATGACTGGTCCTCAGTGTTGTGAGAACGATGACTGGTTAAAATTTTTGGTGGTTTCTTGTTCAGTCCATAGGCCTACATCATGTGGCAAACCGGTGAGCATGTGGCTCTATTAGTATAGGAGATACCTGAAAACATATCACACTTTTCATCAGTGCTTTTACCAATGCATAAAATGCATGGAGAAGTCATTTCGAATGACTGGTCCTCAGTGTTGTGAGAACGATGACTGGTTAAAATTTTTGGTGGTTTCTTGTTCAGTCCATAGGCATACATCATGTGGCAAACCGGTGAGCATGTGGCTCTATTAGTATAGGAGATACCTGAAAACATATCACACTTTTCATCATAGTGCTTTTACCAATGCATAAAATGCATGGAGAAGTCATTTCGAATGACTGGTCCTCAGTGTTGTGAGAACGATGACTGGTTAAAATTTTTGGTGGTTTCTTGTTCAGTCCATAGGCCTACATCATGTGGCAAACCGGTGAGCATGTGGCTCTATTAGTATAGGAGATACCTGAAAACATATCACACTTTTCATCATAGTGCTTTTACCAATGCATAAAATGCATGGAGAAGTCATTTCGAATGACTGGTCCTCAGTGTTGTGAGAACGATGACTGGTTAAAATTTTTGGTGGTTTCTTGTTCAGTCCATTAGCCTACATCATGTGGCAAACCGGTGGGCATGTGGCTCTATTAGTATAGGAGATACCTGAAAACATATCACACTTTTCATCATAGTGCTTTTACCAATGCATAAAATGCATGGAGAAGTCATTTCGAATGACTGGTCCTCAGTGTTGTGAGAACGATGACTGGTTAAAATTTTTGGTGGTTTCTTGTTCAGTCCATAGGCCTACATCATGTGGCAAACCGGTGAGCATGTGGCTCTATTAGTATAGGAGATACCTGAAAACATATCACACTTTTCATCATAGTGCTTTTACCAATGCATAAAATGCATGGAGAAGTCATTTCGAATGACTGGTCCTCAATGTTGTGACAACGATGACTGGTTAAAATTTTTGGTGGTTTCTTGTTCAGTCCATAGGCCTACATCATGTGGCAAACCGGTGAGCATGTGGCTCTATTAGTATAGGAGATACCTGAAAACATATCACACTTTTCATCAGTGCTTTTACCAATGCATAAAATGCATGGAGAAGTCATTTCGAATGACTGGTCCTCAGTGTTGTGAGAACGATGACTGGTTAAAATTTTTGGTGGTTTCTTGTTCAGTCCATAGGCCTACATCATGTGGCAAACCGGTGAGCATGTGGCTCTATTAGTATAGGAGATACCTGAAAACATATCACACTTTTCATCATAGTGCTTTTATCAATGCATAAATTGCATGGAGAAGTCATTTCGAATGACTGGTCCTCAGTGTTGTGAGAACGATGACTGGTTAAAATTTTTGGTGGTTTCTTGTTCAGTCCATAGGCCTACATCATGTGGCAAACCGGTGAGCATGTGGCTCTATTAGTATAGGAGATACCTGAAAACATATCACACTTTTCATCATAGTGCTTTTACCAATGCATAAAATGCATGGAGAAGTCATTTCGAATGACTGGTCCTCAGTGTTGTGAGAACGATGACTGGTTAAAATTTTTGGTGGTTTCTTGTTCAGTCCATAGGCCTACATCATGTGGCAAACCGGTGAGCATGTGGCTCTATTAGTATAGGAGATACCTGAAAACATATCACACTTTTCATCAGTGCTTTTACCAATGCATAAAATGCATGGAGAAGTCATTTTGAATGACTGGTCCTCAGTGTTGTGAGAACGATGACTGGTTAAAATTTTTGGTGGTTTCTTGTTCAGTCCATAGGCCTACATCATGTGGCAAACCGGTGAGCATGTGGCTCTATTAGTATAGGAGATACCTGAAAACATATCACACTTTTCATCATAGTGCTTTTACCAATGCATAAAATGCATGGAGAAGTCATTTCGAATGACTGGTCCTCAGTGTTGTGAGAACGATGACTGGTTAAAATTTTTGGTGGTTTCTTGTTCAGTCCATAGGCCTACATCATGTGGCAAACCGGTGAGCATGTGGCTCTATTAGTATAGGAGATACCTGAAAACATATCACACTTTTCATCATAGTGCTTTTACCAATGCATAAAATGCATGGAGAAGTCATTTCGAATGACTGGTCCTCAGTGTTGTGAGAACGATGACTGGTTAAAATTTTTGGTGGTTTCTTGTTCAGTCCATTAGCCTACATCATGTGGCAAACCGGTGAGCATGTGGCTCTATTAGTATAGGAGATACCTGAAAACATATCACACTTTTCATCATAGTGCTTTTACCAATGCATAAAATGCATGGAGAAGTCATTTCGAATGACTGGTCCTCAGTGTTGTGAGAACGATGACTGGTTAAAATTTTTGGTGGTTTCTTGTTCAGTCCATTAGCCTACATCATGTGGCAAACCGGTGAGCATGTGGCTCTATTAGTATAGGAGATACCTGAAAACATATCACACTTTTCATCATAGTGCTTTTACCAATGCATAAAATGCATGGAGAAGTCATTTCGAATGACTGGTCCTCAGTGTTGTGAGAACGATGACTGGTTAAAATTTTTGGTGGTTTCTTGTTCAGTCCATAGGCCTACATCATGTGGCAAACCGGTGAGCATGTGGCTCTATTAGTATAGGAGATACCTGAAAACATATCACACTTTTCATCATAGTGCTTTTACCAATGCATAAAATGCATGGAGAAGTCATTTCGAATGACTGGTCCTCAGTGTTGTGAGAACGATGACTGGTTAAAATTTTTGGTGGTTTCTTGTTCAGTCCATTAGCCTACATCATGTGGCAAACCGGTGAGCATGTGGCTCTATTAGTATAGGAGATACCTGAAAACATATCACACTTTTCATCATAGTGCTTTTACCAATGCATAAAATGCATGGAGAAGTCATTTCGAATGACTGGTCCTCAGTGTTGTGAGAACGATGACTGGTTAAAATTTTTGATGGTTTCTTGTTCAGTCCATAGGCCTACATCATGTGGCAAACCGGTGGGCATGTGGCTCTATTAGTATAGGAGATACCTGAAAACATATCACACTTTTCATCAGTGCTTTTACCAATGCATAAAATGCATGGAGAAGTCATTTCGAATGACTGGTCCTCAGTGTTGTGAGAACGATGACTGGTTAAAATTTTTGGTGGTTTCTTGTTCAGTCCATAGGCCTACATCATGTGGCAAACCGGTGAGCATGTGGCTCTATTAGTATAGGAGATACCTGAAAACATATCACACTTTTCATCATAGTGCTTTTACCAATGCATAAAATGCATGGAGAAGTCATTTCGAATGACTGGTCCTCAGTGTTGTGAGAACGATGACTGGTTAAAATTTTTGGTGGTTTCTTGTTCAGTCCATAGGCCTACATCATGTGGCAAACCGGTGAGCATGTGGCTCTATTAGTATAGGAGATACCTGAAAACATATCACACTTTTCATCATAGTGCTTTTACCAATGCATAAAATGCATGGAGAAGTCATTTCGAATGACTGGTCCTCAGTGTTGTGAGAACGATGACTGGTTAAAATTTTTGGTGGTTTCTTGTTCAGTCCATTAGCCTACATCATGTGGCAAACCGGTGAGCATGTGGCTCTATTAGTATAGGAGATACCTGAAAACATATCACACTTTTCATCATAGTGCTTTTACCAATGCATAAAATGCATGGAGAAGTCATTTCGAATGACTGGTCCTCAGTGTTGTGAGAACGATGACTGGTTAAAATTTTTGGTGGTTTCTTGTTCAGTCCATTAGCCTACATCATGTGGCAAACCGGTGAGCATGTGGCTCTATTAGTATAGGAGATACCTGAAAACATATCACACTTTTCATCATAGTGCTTTTACCAATGCATAAAATGCATGGAGAAGTCATTTCGAATGACTGGTCCTCAGTGTTGTGAGAACGATGACTGGTTAAAATTTTTGGTGGTTTCTTGTTCAGTCCATAGGCCTACATCATGTGGCAAACCGGTGAGCATGTGGCTCTATTAGTATAGGAGATACCTGAAAACATATCACACTTTTCATCATAGTGCTTTTACCAATGCATAAAATGCATGGAGAAGTCATTTCGAATGACTGGTCCTCAGTGTTGTGAGAACGATGACTGGTTAAAATTTTTGGTGGTTTCTTGTTCAGTCCATTAGCCTACATCATGTGGCAAACCGGTGAGCATGTGGCTCTATTAGTATAGGAGATACCTGAAAACATATCACACTTTTCATCATAGTGCTTTTACCAATGCATAAAATGCATGGAGAAGTCATTTCGAATGACTGGTCCTCAGTGTTGTGAGAACGATGACTGGTTAAAATTTTTGATGGTTTCTTGTTCAGTCCATAGGCCTACATCATGTGGCAAACCGGTGGGCATGTGGCTCTATTAGTATAGGAGATACCTGAAAACATATCACACTTTTCATCATAGTGCTTTTACCAATGCATAAAATGCATGGAGAAGTCATTTCGAATGACTGGTCCTCAGTGTTGTGAGAACGATGACTGGTTAAAATTTTTGGTGGTTTCTTGTTCAGTCCATAGGCCTACAACATGTGGCAAACCGGTGAGCATGTGGCTCTATTAGTATAGGAGATACCTGAAAACATATCACACTTTTCATCATAGTGCTTTTACCAATGCATAAAATGCATGGAGAAGTCATTTCGAATGACTGGTCCTCAGTGTTGTGAGAACGATGACTGGTTAAAATTTTTGATGGTTTCTTGTTCAGTCCATAGGCCTACATCATGTGGCAAACCGGTGAGCATGTGGCTCTATTAGTATAGGAGATACCTGAAAACATATCACACTTTTCATCATAGTGCTTTTACCAATGCATAAAATGCATGGAGAAGTCATTTCGAATGACTGGTCCTCAGTGTTGTGAGAACGATGACTGGTTAAAATTTTTGGTGGTTTCTTGTTCAGTCCATAGGCCTACAACATGTGGCAAACCGGTGAGCATGTGGCTCTATTAGTATAGGAGATACCTGAAAACATATCACACTTTTCATCATAGTGCTTTTACCAATGCATAAAATGCATGGAGAAGTCATTTCGAATGACTGGTCCTCAGTGTTGTGAGAACGATGACTGGTTAAAATTTTTGGTGGTTTCTTGTTCAGTCCATAGGCCTACATCATGTGGCAAACCGGTGAGCATGTGGCTCTATTAGTATAGGAGATGCCTGAAAACATATCACACTTTTCATCATAGTGCTTTTACCAATGCATAAAATGCATGGAGAAGTCATTTCGAATGACTGGTCCTCAGTGTTGTGAGAACGATGACTGGTTAAAATTTTTGGTGGTTTCTTGTTCAGTCCATAGGCCTACATCATGTGGCAAACCGGTGAGCATGTGGCTCTCTTAGTATAGGAGATAACTGAAAACATATCACACTTTTCATCATAGTGCTTTTACCAATGCATAAAATGCATGGAGAAGTCATTTCGAATGACTGGTCCTCAGTGTTGTGAGAACGATGACTGGTTAAAATTTTTGGTGGTTTCTTGTTCAGTCCATAGGCTGACATCATGTGGCAAACCGGTGAGCATGTGGCTCTATTAGTATAGGAGATACCTGAAAACATATCACACTTTTTATCATAGTGCTTTTACCAATGCATAAAATGCATGGAGAAGTCATTTCGAATGACTGGTCCTCAGTGTTGTGAGAACGATGACTGGTTAAAATTTTTGGTGGTTTCTTATTCAGTCCATAGGCCTACATCATGTGGCAAGCCGGTGAGCATGTGGCTCTATTAGTATAGGAGATACCTGAAAACATATCACACTTTTCATCATAGTGCTTTTACCAATGCATAAAATGCATGGAGAAGTCATTTCGAATGACTGGTCCTCAGTGTTGTGAGAACGATGACTGGTTAAAATTTTTGGTGGTTTCTTGTTCAGTCCATAGGCCTACATCATGTGGCAAACCGGTGAGCATGTGGCTCTATTAGTATAGGAGATACCTGAAAACATATCACACTTTTCATCATAGTGCTTTTACCAATGCATAAAATGCATGGAGAAGTCATTTCGAATGACTGGTCCTCAGTGTTGTGAGAACGATGACTGGTTAAAATTTTTGGTGGTTTCTTGTTCAGTCCATAGGCCTACATCATGTGGCAAACCGGTGAGCATGTGGCTCTATTAGTATAGGAGATACCTGAAAACATATCACACTTTTCATCATAGTGCTTTTACCAATGCATAAAATGCATGGAGAAGTCATTTCGAATGACTGGTCCTCAGTGTTGTGAGAACGATGACTGGTTAAAATTTTTGATGGTTTCTTGTTCAGTCCATAGGCCTACATCATGTGGCAAACCGGTGAGCATGTGGCTCTATTAGTATAGGAGATACCTGAAAACATATCACACTTTTCATCATAGTGCTTTTACCAATGCATAAAATGCATGGAGAAGTCATTTCGAATGACTGGTCCTCAGTGTTGTGAGAACGATGACTGGTTAAAATTTTTGGTGGTTTCTTGTTCAGTCCATAGGCCTACAACATGTGGCAAACCGGTGAGCATGTGGCTCTATTAGTATAGGAGATACCTGAAAACATATCACACTTTTCATCATAGTGCTTTTACCAATGCATAAAATGCATGGAGAAGTCATTTCGAATGACTGGTCCTCAGTGTTGTGAGAACGATGACTGGTTAAAATTTTTGATGGTTTCTTGTTCAGTCCATAGGCCTACATCATGTGGCAAACCGGTGAGCATGTGGCTCTATTAGTATAGGAGATACCTGAAAACATATCACACTTTTCATCATAGTGCTTTTACCAATGCATAAAATGCATGGAGAAGTCATTTCGAATGACTGGTCCTCAGTGTTGTGAGAACGATGACTGGTTAAAATTTTTGGTGGTTTCTTGTTCAGTCCATAGGCCTACAACATGTGGCAAACCGGTGAGCATGTGGCTCTATTAGTATAGGAGATACCTGAAAACATATCACACTTTTCATCATAGTGCTTTTACCAATGCATAAAATGCATGGAGAAGTCATTTCGAATGACTGGTCCTCAGTGTTGTGAGAACGATGATTGGTTAAAATTTTTGGTGGTTTCTTGTTCAGTCCATAGGCCTACATCATGTGGCAAACCGGTGAGCATGTGGCTCTCTTAGTATAGGAGATAACTGAAAACATATCACACTTTTCATCATAGTGCTTTTACCAATGCATAAAATGCATGGAGAAGTCATTTCGAATGACTGGTCCTCAGTGTTGTGAGAACGATGACTGGTTAAAATTTTTGGTGGTTTCTTGTTCAGTCCATAGGCTGACATCATGTGGCAAACCGGTGAGCATGTGGCTCTATTAGTATAGAAGATACCTGAAAACATATCACACTTTTTATCATAGTGCTTTTACCAATGCATAAAATGCATGGAGAAGTCATTTCGAATGACTGGTCCTCAGTGTTGTGAGAATGATGACTGGTTAAAATTTTTGGTGGTTTCTTGTTCAGTCCATAGGCCTACATCATGTGGCAAGCCGGTGAGCATGTGGCTCTATTAGTATAGGAGATACCTGAAAACATATCACACTTTTCATCATAGTGCTTTTACCAATGCATAAAATGCATGGAGAAGTCATTTCGAATGACTGGTCCTCAGTGTTGTGAGAACGATGACTGGTTAAAATTTTTGGTGGTTTCTTGTTCAGTCCATAGGCCTACATCATGTGGCAAACCGGTGAGCATGTGGCTCTATTAGTATAGGAGATACCTGAAAATATATCACACTTTTCATCATAGTGCTTTTACCAATGCATAAAATGACTGGAGAAGTCATTTCGAATGACTGGTCCTCAGTGTTGTGAGAACGATGACTGGTTAAAATTTTTGGTGGTTTCTTGTTCAGTCCATAGGCCTACATCATGTGGCAAACCGGTGAGCATGTGGCTCTATTAGTATAGGAGATACCTGAAAACATATCACACTTTTCATCATAGTGCTTTTACCAATGCATAAAATGCATGGAGAAGTCATTTCGAATGACTGGTCCTCAGTGTTGTGAGAACGATGACTGGTTAAAATTTTTGGTGGTTTCTTGTTCAGTCCATAGGCCTACATCATGTGGCAAACCGGTGAGCATGTGGCTCTATTAGTATAGGAGATACCTGAAAACATATCACACTTTTCATCATAGTGCTTTTACCAATGCATAAAATGCATGGAGAAGTCATTTCGAATGACTGGTCCTCAGTGTTGTGAGAACGATGACTGGTTAAAATTTTTGGTGGTTTCTTGTTCAGTCCATAGGCCTACATCATGTGGCAAACCGGTGAGCATGTGGCTCTATTAGTATAGGAGATACCTGAAAACATATCACACTTTTCATCATAGTGCTTTTACCAATGCATAAAATGCATGGAGAAGTCATTTCGAATGACTGGTCCTCAGTGTTGTGAGAACGATGACTGGTTAAAATTTTTGGTGGTTTCTTGTTCAGTCCATAGGCCTACATCATGTGGTAAACCGGTGAGCATGTGGCTCTATTAGTATAGGAGATACCTGAAAACATATCACACTTTTCATCATAGTGCTTTTACCAATGCATAAAATGCCTGGAGAAGTCATTTCGAATGACTGGTCCTCAGTGTTGTGAGAACGATGACTGGTTAAAATTTTTGGTGGTTTCTTGTTCAGTCCATAGGCCTACATCATGTGGCAAACCGGTGAGCATGTGGCTCTATTAGTATAGGAGATACCTGAAAACATATCACACTTTTCATCATAGTGCTTTTACCAATGCATAAAATGCATGGAGAAGTCATTTCGAATGACTGGTCCTCAGTGTTGTGAGAACAATGACTGGTTAAAATTTTTGGTGGTTTCTTGTTCAGTCCATAGGCCTACATCATGTGGCAAACCGGTGAGCATGTGGCTCTATTAGTATAGGAGATACCTGAAAACATATCACACTTTTCATCATAGTGCTTTTACCAATGCATAAAATGCATGGAGAAGTCATTTCGAATGACTGGTCCTCAGTGTTGTGAGAACGATGACTGGTTAAAATTTTTGGTGGTTTCTTGTTCAGTCCATTAGCCTACATCATGTGGCAAACCGGTGAGCATGTGGCTCTATTAGTATAGGAGATACCTGAAAACATATCACACTTTTCATCATAGTGCTTTTACCAATGCATAAAATGCATGGAGAAGTCATTTCGAATGACTGGTCCTCAGTGTTGTGAGAACGATGACTGGTTAAAATTTTTGATGGTTTCTTGTTCAGTCCATAGGCCTACATCATGTGGCAAACCGGTGGGCATGTGGCTCTATTAGTATAGGAGATACCTGAAAACATATCACACTTTTCATCATAGTGCTTTTACCAATGCATAAAATGCATGGAGAAGTCATTTCGAATGACTGGTCCTCAGTGTTGTGAGAACGATGACTGGTTAAAATTTTTGGTGGTTTCTTGTTCAGTCCATAGGCCTACAACATGTGGCAAACCGGTGAGCATGTGGCTCTATTAGTATAGGAGATACCTGAAAACATATCACACTTTTCATCATAGTGCTTTTACCAATGCATAAAATGCATGGAGAAGTCATTTCGAATGACTGGTCCTCAGTGTTGTGAGAACGATGACTGGTTAAAATTTTTGATGGTTTCTTGTTCAGTCCATAGGCCTACATCATGTGGCAAACCGGTGAGCATGTGGCTCTATTAGTATAGGAGATACCTGAAAACATATCACACTTTTCATCATAGTGCTTTTACCAATGCATAAAATGCATGGAGAAGTCATTTCGAATGACTGGTCCTCAGTGTTGTGAGAACGATGACTGGTTAAAATTTTTGGTGGTTTCTTGTTCAGTCCATAGGCCTACAACATGTGGCAAACCGGTGAGCATGTGGCTCTATTAGTATAGGAGATACCTGAAAACATATCACACTTTTCATCATAGTGCTTTTACCAATGCATAAAATGCATGGAGAAGTCATTTCGAATGACTGGTCCTCAGTGTTGTGAGAACGATGACTGGTTAAAATTTTTGGTGGTTTCTTGTTCAGTCCATAGGCCTACATCATGTGGCAAACCGGTGAGCATGTGGCTCTATTAGTATAGGAGATGCCTGAAAACATATCACACTTTTCATCATAGTGCTTTTACCAATGCATAAAATGCATGGAGAAGTCATTTCGAATGACTGGTCCTCAGTGTTGTGAGAACGATGACTGGTTAAAATTTTTGGTGGTTTCTTGTTCAGTCCATAGGCCTACATCATGTGGCAAACCGGTGAGCATGTGGCTCTCTTAGTATAGGAGATAACTGAAAACATATCACACTTTTCATCATAGTGCTTTTACCAATGCATAAAATGCATGGAGAAGTCATTTCGAATGACTGGTCCTCAGTGTTGTGAGAACGATGACTGGTTAAAATTTTTGGTGGTTTCTTGTTCAGTCCATAGGCTGACATCATGTGGCAAACCGGTGAGCATGTGGCTCTATTAGTATAGGAGATACCTGAAAACATATCACACTTTTTATCATAGTGCTTTTACCAATGCATAAAATGCATGGAGAAGTCATTTCGAATGACTGGTCCTCAGTGTTGTGAGAACGATGACTGGTTAAAATTTTTGGTGGTTTCTTATTCAGTCCATAGGCCTACATCATGTGGCAAGCCGGTGAGCATGTGGCTCTATTAGTATAGGAGATACCTGAAAACATATCACACTTTTCATCATAGTGCTTTTACCAATGCATAAAATGCATGGAGAAGTCATTTCGAATGACTGGTCCTCAGTGTTGTGAGAACGATGACTGGTTAAAATTTTTGGTGGTTTCTTGTTCAGTCCATAGGCCTACATCATGTGGCAAACCGGTGAGCATGTGGCTCTATTAGTATAGGAGATACCTGAAAACATATCACACTTTTCATCATAGTGCTTTTACCAATGCATAAAATGCATGGAGAAGTCATTTCGAATGACTGGTCCTCAGTGTTGTGAGAACGATGACTGGTTAAAATTTTTGGTGGTTTCTTGTTCAGTCCATAGGCCTACATCATGTGGCAAACCGGTGAGCATGTGGCTCTATTAGTATAGGAGATACCTGAAAACATATCACACTTTTCATCATAGTGCTTTTACCAATGCATAAAATGCATGGAGAAGTCATTTCGAATGACTGGTCCTCAGTGTTGTGAGAACGATGACTGGTTAAAATTTTTGATGGTTTCTTGTTCAGTCCATAGGCCTACATCATGTGGCAAACCGGTGAGCATGTGGCTCTATTAGTATAGGAGATACCTGAAAACATATCACACTTTTCATCATAGTGCTTTTACCAATGCATAAAATGCATGGAGAAGTCATTTCGAATGACTGGTCCTCAGTGTTGTGAGAACGATGACTGGTTAAAATTTTTGGTGGTTTCTTGTTCAGTCCATAGGCCTACAACATGTGGCAAACCGGTGAGCATGTGGCTCTATTAGTATAGGAGATACCTGAAAACATATCACACTTTTCATCATAGTGCTTTTACCAATGCATAAAATGCATGGAGAAGTCATTTCGAATGACTGGTCCTCAGTGTTGTGAGAACGATGACTGGTTAAAATTTTTGATGGTTTCTTGTTCAGTCCATAGGCCTACATCATGTGGCAAACCGGTGAGCATGTGGCTCTATTAGTATAGGAGATACCTGAAAACATATCACACTTTTCATCATAGTGCTTTTACCAATGCATAAAATGCATGGAGAAGTCATTTCGAATGACTGGTCCTCAGTGTTGTGAGAACGATGACTGGTTAAAATTTTTGGTGGTTTCTTGTTCAGTCCATAGGCCTACAACATGTGGCAAACCGGTGAGCATGTGGCTCTATTAGTATAGGAGATACCTGAAAACATATCACACTTTTCATCATAGTGCTTTTACCAATGCATAAAATGCATGGAGAAGTCATTTCGAATGACTGGTCCTCAGTGTTGTGAGAACGATGATTGGTTAAAATTTTTGGTGGTTTCTTGTTCAGTCCATAGGCCTACATCATGTGGCAAACCGGTGAGCATGTGGCTCTCTTAGTATAGGAGATAACTGAAAACATATCACACTTTTCATCATAGTGCTTTTACCAATGCATAAAATGCATGGAGAAGTCATTTCGAATGACTGGTCCTCAGTGTTGTGAGAACGATGACTGGTTAAAATTTTTGGTGGTTTCTTGTTCAGTCCATAGGCTGACATCATGTGGCAAACCGGTGAGCATGTGGCTCTATTAGTATAGAAGATACCTGAAAACATATCACACTTTTTATCATAGTGCTTTTACCAATGCATAAAATGCATGGAGAAGTCATTTCGAATGACTGGTCCTCAGTGTTGTGAGAACGATGACTGGTTAAAATTTTTGGTGGTTTCTTGTTCAGTCCATAGGCCTACATCATGTGGCAAGCCGGTGAGCATGTGGCTCTATTAGTATAGGAGATACCTGAAAACATATCACACTTTTCATCATAGTGCTTTTACCAATGCATAAAATGCATGGAGAAGTCATTTCGAATGACTGGTCCTCAGTGTTGTGAGAACGATGACTGGTTAAAATTTTTGGTGGTTTCTTGTTCAGTCCATAGGCCTACATCATGTGGCAAACCGGTGAGCATGTGGCTCTATTAGTATAGGAGATACCTGAAAATATATCACACTTTTCATCATAGTGCTTTTACCAATGCATAAAATGACTGGAGAAGTCATTTCGAATGACTGGTCCTCAGTGTTGTGAGAACGATGACTGGTTAAAATTTTTGGTGGTTTCTTGTTCAGTCCATAGGCCTACATCATGTGGCAAACCGGTGAGCATGTGGCTCTATTAGTATAGGAGATACCTGAAAACATATCACACTTTTCATCATAGTGATTTTACCAATGCATAAAATGCATGGAGAAGTCATTTCGAATGACTGGTCCTCAGTGTTGTGAGAACGATGACTGGTTAAAATTTTTGGTGGTTTCTTGTTCAGTCCATAGGCCTACATCATGTGGCAAACCGGTGAGCATGTGGCTCTATTAGTATAGGAGATACCTGAAAACATATCACACTTTTCATCATAGTGCTTTTACCAATGCATAAAATGCATGGAGAAGTCATTTCGAATGACTGGTCCTCAGTGTTGTGAGAACGATGACTGGTTAAAATTTTTGGTGGTTTCTTGTTCAGTCCATAGGCCTACATCATGTGGCAAACCGGTGAGCATGTGGCTCTATTAGTATAGGAGATACCTGAAAACATATCACACTTTTCATCATAGTGCTTTTACCAATGCATAAAATGCATGGAGAAGTCATTTCGAATGACTGGTCCTCAGTGTTGTGAGAACGATGACTGGTTAAAATTTTTGGTGGTTTCTTGTTCAGTCCATAGGCCTACATCATGTGGTAAACCGGTGAGCATGTGGCTCTATTAGTATAGGAGATACCTGAAAACATATCACACTTTTCATCATAGTGCTTTTACCAATGCATAAAATGCCTGGAGAAGTCATTTCGAATGACTGGTCCTCAGTGTTGTGAGAACGATGACTGGTTAAAATTTTTGGTGGTTTCTTGTTCAGTCCATAGGCCTACATCATGTGGCAAACCGGTGAGCATGTGGCTCTATTAGTATAGGAGATACCTGAAAACATATCACACTTTTCATCATAGTGCTTTTACCAATGCATAAAATGCATGGAGAAGTCATTTCGAATGACTGGTCCTCAGTGTTGTGAGAACAATGACTGGTTAAAATTTTTGGTGGTTTCTTGTTCAGTCCATAGGCCTACATCATGTGGCAAACCGGTGAGCATGTGGCTCTATTAGTATAGGAGATACCTGAAAACATATCACACTTTTCATCATAGTGCTTTTACCAATGCATAAAATGCATGGAGAAGTCATTTCGAATGACTGGTCCTCAGTGTTGTGAGAACGATGACTGGTTAAAATTTTTGGTGGTTTCTTGTTCAGTCCATAGGCCTACATCATGTGGCAAACCGGTGAGCATGTGGCTCTATTAGTATAGGAGATACCTGAAAACATATCACACTTTTCATCATAGTGCTTTTACCAATGCATAAAATGCATGGAGAAGTCATTTCGAATGACTGGTCCTCAGTGTTGTGAGAACGATGACTGGTTAAAATTTGTGGTGGTTTCTTGTTCAGTCCATACGCCTACATCATGTGGCAAACCGGTGAGCATGTGGCTCTATTAGTATAGGAGATACCTGAAAACATATCACACTTTTCATCATAGTGCTTTTACCAATGCATAAAATGCATGGAGAAGTCATTTCGAATGACTGGTCCTCAGTAGGGTTGAGCGAAACGGGTCGAACATTTTCAAAAGTCGCCGACTTTTGGCTAAGTCGGGGTTTCATGAAACCCGATCCGACCCCTGTGCGGGGTCGGCCATGCGGTACGCGACTTTCGCGCCAAAGTCGCGTTTCAATGACGCGAAAAGCGCCATTTCTCAGCCAATGAAGGTAAACGCAGAGTGTGGGCAGCGTGATGACATAGGTCCTGGTCCCCACCATCTTAGAGAAGGGCATTGCAGTGATTGGCTTGCTGTCTGCAACGTCACAGGGGCTATAAAGAGGCGTTCCCGCCGACCGCCATCTTACTGCTGCTGATCTGAGCTTAGGGAGAGGTTGCTGCCGCTTTGTCAGAAGCAGGGATAGCGTTAGGCAGGGTCCATTAACCACAAAACCGCTTGTGCTGCAGCGATTTGCACTGTCCAACACCACCCTCGGTGTGCAGGGACAGTGGAAGTTTTTTTTTTTTTTTTTTCCCCTCAGCGCTGTAGCTCATTGGGCTGCCCTAGAAGGCTCCCTGATAGCTGCATTGCTGTGTGTACGCCGCTGTGCAAACCAACTGCTTTTTTCAAAGCACAAATCCTCTTGTTCCTTCCTTTCTGCACAGCTATCTTTTTTGTTTGTCCACACTTTTTATTTCATTTGTGCATCAGTCCACTCCTTATTGCTGCCTGCCATACCTGGCTGAGATTACTGCAGGCAGGGAGATAGTAGCTGCCTGCCATACCTGGCTGAGATTACTGCAGGCAGGGAGATAGTAATTGTAGGACATTCCCTGTTTTTTTTTTTTTTTTTTTTTTGGTGGGAGATTAAGATTGGCAATTTGGCATTTCTGCTAGAGTGCCATCCCTGTGTGTGCCATCTCTCTCACATAGTGGGCCATAGAAAGCCTTTTCATTTTTCTGTATTTTTTTTTGTGGGGTGTATAAATTCTCCCTGATAAAAATACAGTGGGAGATTAATATTGGCCTTTGGGCTTGTGTGCCAGTCCTGAGTGTGCCATCTCTCTCACAAATAGTGGGCCATAGAAAGCCTATTTTATTTTTTTTTGGGTTTTATAAATTCTCCCTGAAAAAAAGGGAGATTAATATTGGCCTCTGGGCTTCTGTGCCAGTCCTGAGCGTGCCATCTGTGCCAGTCCTGAGCGTCCCATCTCTCTCACAAATAGTGGGCCATAGAAAGCCTATTTAATTTTTTTTTTGGTTTTATAAATTTTCCCTGAAAAAAGGGAGATTAATATTGGCCTCTGGGCTTGTGTGCCAGTTGTGAGCGTGCCATCTGTGCCAGTCCTGAGCGTGCCATCTCTCTCACAAATAGTGGGCCATAGAAAGCCTATTTAATTTTTTTTTTGGTTTTATAAATTTTCCCTGAAAAAAGGGAGATTAATATTGGCCTCTGGGCTTGTATGCCAGTTGTGAGCGTGCCATCTGTGCCAGTCCTGAGCGTGCCATCTCTCTCACAAATAGTGGGCCATAGAAAGCCTATTTAATTTTTTTTTTGGTTTTATAAATTTTCCCTGAAAAAAGGGAGATTAATATTGGCCTCTGGGCTTGTGTGCCAGTTGTGAGCGTGCCATCTGTGCCAGTCCTGAGCGTGCCATCTCTCTCACAAATAGTGGGCCA
>NW_027193619.1:87500-126589 GCF_032444005.1 Ranitomeya imitator
CCGGCAGTGTAGGACCACCATTTAGCGCACCACCTGCTGTATCTGTGCAGGTATCTTTGCCAGGCCAAAGCAGTCAGGGTCAGGGAATCACCAGTTTCGTAGTAGGAAACACTGCATCTAGGGCACCGGCGGCAACAATACCATCTCCCACCGTCTCTCAGTCTGCCATGTCCACCGGCACCCCCGCTAGTTCCACGATCTCCATCTCTCCAGTCCAGCTCACCCTACATGAGACTATGGTTAGAAAAAGGAAGTACTTAGCCTCGCATCCGCGTACACAGGGTTTGAACGCCCACATAGCTAGACTAATCTCGTTAGAGATGATGCCCTACCGGTTAGTTGAAAGCGAAGCTTTCAAAGACCTGATGGACTACGCTGTACCACGCTACGAGCTACCCAGTCGACACTTTTTTTCCAGAAAAGCCATCCCAGCCCTCCACCAGCATGTTAAAGAGCGCATCGTCCATGCACTCAGGCAATCTGTGAGCACAAAGGTGCACCTGACAACAGATGCATGGACCAGTAGGCATGGCCAGGGACGTTACGTGTCCATCACGGCACACTGGATAAATGTGGTGGATTCAGGGTCCACAGGGGACAGCAAGTTTGGGACAGTTCTGCCTAGCCCACGGTCTAGTAAACAGTTGTCTGTAGCCGTTCGCACCCCCTCCTCCTCCTCCTCCTCCTCGTCCTCCTGCAGAAGCAAGAGCTCGTCCACAGACCGCAGTCGCACAAACACTCCATCCGCACCTGCCACTGTTGCACACCAGGTCTCCCATTATGGGGCAGCTACTGGCATACGTCAGCAGGCTGTATTGGCTATGAAGTGTTTGGGCGACAATAGACACACCGCGGAAGTTCTGTCCGAGTTCTTGCAGCAAGAAACGCAGTCGTGGCTGGGCACTGTAGATCTTGAGGCAGGCAAGGTAGTGAGTGATAACGGAAGGAATTTCATGGCTGCCATCTCCCTTTCCCAACTGAAACACATTCCTTGCCTGGCTCACACCTTAAACCTGGTGGTGCAGTGCTTCCTGAAAAGTTATCCGGGGTTATCCGACCTGCTCCTCAAAGTGCGTGGACTTTGCGCACATATCCGCCGTTCGCCTGTACACTCCAGCCGTATGCAGACCTATCAGCGTTCTTTGAACCTTCCCCAGCATCGCCTAATCATAGACGTTGCAACAAGGTGGAACTCAACACTGCACATGCTTCAGAGACTGTGCGAACAGAGGCGGGCTGTTATGTTTTTGTGGGAGGATACACATACACGGGCAGGCAGTAGGATGGCAGACATGGAGTTGTCAGGTGTGCAGTGGTCGAAGATTCAAGACATGTGTCAAGTCCTTCAGTGTTTTGAGGAATGCACACGGCTGGTTAGTGCAGACAACGCCATAATAAGCATGAGCATCCCCCTAATGCGTCTGCTGATGCAAAGTTTGACGCACATAAAGGATCAGGCGTCTGCACCAGAGGAAGAGGAAAGCCTTGATGACAGTCAGCGATTGTCTGGTCAGGGCAGTGTACATGACGAGGTACCGGGCGAAGAGGAGGTGGAGGATGAGGAGGATGATGGGGATGAGTATATTTTTAATGAGGAAGCTTTCCCGGGGGCACGGGAAATTGGTGGCGTGGCAAGGCCGGGTTCTGGTTTTTTGAGGGACACAAGTGACGTAGATTTGCCTGCAACTGCCCCTCAACCAAGCACAACCGCAGATTTGACAATGGGAACTTTGGCCCACATGGCGGATTATGCCTTGCGTATCCTCAAAAGGGACACACGCATTACAAAAATGATGAACGATGACGATTACTGGTTGGCCTGCCTCCTTGATCCTCGCTATAAAGGCAAATTGCAAAATATTATGCCACATGAGAACTTGGAACTAATATTAGCAACAAAACAATCAACTCTTGTTGACCGTTTGCTTCTGGCATTCCCTGCACACAGCGCCCGTGATCGTTCTCACACGAGCTCCAGGGGCCAGCAGACCAGAGGTGTTAGAGGGGCAGAAATCAGAAGTGGCGTTGGCCAGAGGGGTTTTCTGACCAGGTTGTGGAGTGATTTTTCTATGACCGCAGACAGGACAGGTACTGCAGCATCAATTCAAAGTGACAGGAGACAACATTTGTCCAGTATGGTTACAAACTATTTTTCATCCCTTATCGACGTTCTCCCTCAACCGTCATTCCCATTTGATTACTGGGCATCCAAATTAGACACCTGGCCAGAATTGGCAGAATATGCATTGCAGGAGCTTGCTTGCCCGGCAGCTAGTGTCCTATCAGAAAGAGTATTCAGTGCTGCAGGTTCAATACTAACAGAAAAAAGGACTCGTCTGGCTACCCAAAATGTAGATGATCTAACCTTCATTAAAATGAACCACAACTGGATTTCAAAATCTTTTGCCCCACCCTGCCCGGCTGACACCTAGCTTTCCTATGAAAAGGTCTTGCCTGTGGACTATTCTGAATGACTTTTCCAATCTCGTAATTTTCTTCACCTGATTGTCCAGCATACGACATGTTTCCACCTCACAAAATGGCCAAACTCCCCACACGGGGTCGTGCTATCGCCACTTTGCGCTTGGACCCTTGAGAGTGCTGTTTGTCTGAAGAGGTGGGTGTGGCCGCTTTTGGTCGACGGCACTGCCACTGGGTCCCTCATAGTACAATAAAGTGTCTCTGGCGGTGGTGGTGCGCACCCAACGTCAGACTCACCGTTGTAATATGAGGGGCCCTGTGCCTGTACCGCTGGCCACAAGCCAGTTCCCCCCCCCAGCTCAAACAGTGCTCTACCACTAGCAAAATTATCTCTCACAGCTTCACCAATGTGTAGTCTAGGCGCTGACATCCTTCAATGCCTGGCACTGACAATACCATTGTTTTGACATTTTTGTTATGTTAGGCCTTCGAAGCCTGTCTGCGGTCACTCCTTCCACTAGACTTCCACTGACCATACACTGCTGCCCATGTACCCCTGGAACCAATTTAAAGTGCCTACAGCCAGCCCAATTTTGTTATGTTAGGCCTTGGAAGCCTGTCTGCGGTCACTCCTTCCACTAGACTTCCACTGACCAGACCACTGCTGCCCATGTACCCCTGGAACCAATTTAAAGTGCCTACAGCCAGCCCAATTTTGTTATGTTAGGCCTTGGAAGCCTGTCTGCGGTCACTCCTTCCACTAGACTTCCACTGACCAGACCACTGCTGCCCGTGTACCCCTGGAACCAATTTAAAATTGCCTACAGCCATGTGTTAATATTTTAGGCCTTCGATGCCTGTCTGTGGTCACTCCTTCCACTAGGCCTCCACTGACCACACCACTGCTGCCCGTGTACCCCTGGAACCAATTTAAAATTGCCTACAGCCATGTGTTATTATTTTAGGCCTTCGATGCCTGTCTGCGGTCACTCCTTCCACTAGGCCTCCACTGACCACACCACTGCTGCCCGTGTACCCCTGGAACCAATTTAAAATTGCCTACAGCCAGCCCAATTTTTTTATTTTAGGCCTTCGATGCCTGTCTGCGGTCCATTCTTTCAACTACTACTACACTGACCAGGGCACTGCTGCCCAAGTACCCCTGGAACCAATTTAAAATTGCCTACAGCCATGTGTTAATATTTTAGGCCTTCGATGCCTGTCTGTGGTCACTCCTTCCACTAGGCCTCCACTGACCACACCACTGCTGCCCGTGTACCCCTGGAACCAATTTAAAATTGCCTACAGCCATGTGTGATTATTTTAGGCCTTCGATGCCTGTCTGCGGTCACTCCTTCCACTAGGCCTCCACTGACCACACCACTGCTGCCCGTGTAACCCTGGAACCAATTTAAAATTGCCTACAGCCATGTGTTATTATTTTAGGCCTTCGATGCCTGTCTGCGGTCACTCCTTCCACTAGGCCTCCACTGACCACACCACTGCTGCCCGTGTACCCCTGGAACCAATTTAAAATTGCCTACAGCCAGCCCAATTTTTTTATTTTAGGCCTTCGATGCCTGTCTGCGGTCCATTCTTTCAACTACTACTACACTGACCAGGGCACTGCTGCCCAAGTACCCCTGGAACCAATTTAAAATTGCCTACAGCCATGTGTTAATATTTTAGGCCTTCGATGCCTGTCTGTGGTCACTCCTTCCACTAGGCCTCCACTGACCACACCACTGCTGCCCGTGTACCCCTGGAACCAATTTAAAATTGCCTACAGCCATGTGTGATTATTTTAGGCCTTCGATGCCTGTCTGCGGTCACTCCTTCCACTAGGCCTCCACTGACCACACCACTGCTGCCCGTGTACCCCTGGAACCAATTTAAAATTGCCTACAGCCATGTGTGATTATTTTAGGCCTTCGATGCCTGTCTGCGGTCACTCCTTCCACTAGGCCTCCACTGACCACACCACTGCTGCCCGTGTAACCCTGGAACCAATTTAAAATTGCCTACAGCCATGTGTTATTATTTTAGGCCTTCGATGCCTGTCTGCGGTCACTCCTTCCACTAGGCCTCCACTGACCACACCACTGCTGCCCGTGTACCCCTGGAACCAATTTAAAATTGCCTACAGCCAGCCCAATTTTTTTATTTTAGGCCTTCGATGCCTGTCTGCGGTCCATTCTTTCAACTACTACTACACTGACCAGGGCACTGCTGCCCAAGTACCCCTGGAACCAATTTAAAATTGCCTACAGCCATGTGTTAATATTTTAGGCCTTTGATGCCTGTCTGTGGTCACTCCTTCCACTAGGCCTCCACTGACCACACCACTGCTGCCCGTGTACCCCTGGAACCAATTTAAAATTGCCTACAGCCATGTGTGATTATTTTAGGCCTTCGATGCCTGTCTGCGGTCACTCCTTCCACTAGGCCTCCACTGACCTGTCTACTGCGGCCCGTGTACCCCTTGAACCAACCTAATAAAATATTAAAAAAATTAATTTGATTATAAAAAATAAGATCGTGTTGAGATCTCAAATGCAGACATTTTAACAATCAAAACAAACACACAACAAATATCTGGAACTGTACTACAAAGGTCCAACAGCTACAATTTCTTTCTCCTGCAAGAAGTTAACTGAAAGTTTTTTGGAGTTGTTAACACAGATATGGCATCCACCGAGTGTTGTCCTGTCGCGTCTCCTTTAAATTATTTCCAATAAGATGTTAAACTATTAATTTAATAAAATCAATAATTAAAAAAATAATTGAGTAAGTCAAAAGCACATTGCAAATAAACATTAATTACAAATCAAGAAGCATGGCGCGTCCGAGGGTGAGTAGATACCGAATAAGAATATAATCACCCTCGGGCGCGCAATGCTTATTTACAACAGCCTTCCTTCCTAAGAATCAGCCCTTCCGTGGTGTAGAGAGAGGTTGTTGTTACACTCCAAGGTGTTCCCCAGGTTGCCTTTCCTGAGCTTCGATCTTCCGGCTCTCGTTTAGTAGCTGTTGGAAACTACGCTGCATTAGGCCTACTAATTGTGTATGGGTGAAACAGTGGCGCATCTGCGGTCCCTCCTTCCACTAGGCCTCCACTGACCTGTCTACTGCGGCCCGTGTACCCCTTGAACCAACCTAATAAAATATTTAAAAAATTAATTTGATTATAAAAAATAAGATCGTGTTGAGATCTCAAATGCAGACATTTTAACAATCAAAACAAACACACAACAAATATCTGGAACTGTACTACAAAGGTCCAACAGCTACAATTTCTTTCTCCTGCAAGAAGTTAACTGAAAGTTTTTTGGAGTTGTTAACACAGATATGGCATCCACCGAGTGTTGTCCTGTCGCGTCTCCTTTAAATTATTTCCAATAAGATGTTAAACTATTAATTTAATAAAATCAATAATTAAAAAAATAATTGAGTAAGTCAAAAGCACATTGCAAATAAACATTAATTACAAATCAAGAAGCATGGCGCGTCCGAGGGTGAGTAGATACCGAATAAGAATATAATCACCCTCGGACGCGCAATGCTTATTTACAACAGCCTTCCTTCCTAAGAATCAGCCCTTCCGTGGTGTAGAGAGAGGTTGTTGTTACACTCCAAGGTGTTCCCCAGGTTGCCTTTCCTGAGCTTCGATCTTCATGCTCTCGTTTAGTAGGTGTCGGAAAGTAGGCTGCATTAGGCCTAAAAAATGGGGAATGGGGTGGAGAGAGATGGTGTGTTACACTCCAAGGTGTTCTCCAGGTTTCCTCGCCATTGCTTCGATCTTCCGACTCTCGTTTAGTAGTTGTAGAAAACTACACTGCATTAGGCCTACAAAATGGGTATCGGGTGGAGAGAGATGGTGTGTTACACTCCAAGGTGTTCCCCAGGTTTCCTTGCCATTGCTTCGGTCTTCCGACTCTCGTTTAGTAGTTGTAGAAAAGTACACAGCATTAGGCCTACAAAATGGGTATGGGGTGGAGAGAGATGGTGTGTTACACTCCAAGGTGTTCCCCAGGTTGCCTTTCCTGAGCTTCTATCTTCAGGCTCTCATTAAATTGTGGTTAAATGGAACAACTGCATTTGGCGTACTAGTTGGTTTGGGGCCTACTATCGGTGTCTGCCACTCCTTGCTGTTCTCCTGGTTTCCTGTCCTGAAATTCCATTTTCAGCCTCTCGTTAAGTAGTTGTTAATGTTAGACTGCATTTGGCCTACTAGTTGGGTTGGGGCCTACTATCGGTGTCTGCCACTCCTTGCTGTTCTCCTCCACTGAACAAAGCTGTGCCGCCTGTTTACTACGGTTGCCAATTTTGAACTGCATTTCGACTACTTACTGATTTGGCCCTACTCTCTGTGTCAGCCTCTCATTCCAGTTGTCCTCCACTGCAATGCCCCCTGGTTATTCCTGTGTTACCAATTTTGAACTGCATTTAGCCCACTTTATTCTTTGGGCCTATATCTGTGTTTCCACTTCATCGTGCCCATTGCCCAGCCAGTGATAGATGAGTCTGCTGGTACATTGACCCATAACGCAACATTCCCCGTGCACGCTACACAACAACATTGTGACCCTGCTGAAAGTCAGGTTGCTCTTCCCGCATACCATACCACCTTACACGGGGACAAAGAGGAAGGTGCAGATGAAAGTGCAGGTTCCTTCATCAGGTGGGGGGAGGAATACTAGTTGGCGACGTCACTGGCACAGGGCCTCTCATAGTACGCAAAAGTGTTGCTGCCGGTGGGAGGCGCCCCCGCCGTGCAAACACACCGCTGTACTTTGAGGGGCCCTGTGCCAGTGCCAATGCCAACGAGTGGGCCCCCCCTGCTTGCTCAGGATCACAGCACTTGCAAAGTTGAAATACTTACCTCTCCCTGCTCCACTGCCGTGACGTGGTCCAGATTTACTGGGCCCACTAATTACTTGAACCAGCCCTACCCCCCACAACTTTAGCCAAATGACCCCCAATTTCAAATGCCTTCCAATTATTTTAAGGTAAATTACGCTTGACAAGCTTCATTAAGAAGAATGGATGGTTTTGACATTAAAATGGGCACTCTAGGTGTTTTCCTGGCCCCCACTCACTGCCGACTATGCTGCCCCATTGACTTGCATTGGGTTTCGTGTTTCGGTCGATCCCGACTTTACGTCATAATCGGCCGATTTCACTCGACCCGACTTTGGACATAGTCGGGTTTCGCAAAACCCGGCTCGACTCTAAAAAGGTCAAGGTCGCTCAACTCTAGTCCTCAGTGTTGTGAGAACGATGACTGGTTAAAATTTTTGGTGGTTTCTTGTTCAGTCCATTAGCCTACATCATGTGGCAAACCGGTGAGCATGTGGCTCTATTAGTATAGGAGATACCTGAAAACATATCACACTTTTCATCATAGTGCTTTTACCAATGCATAAAATGCATGGAGAAGTCATTTCGAATGACTGGTCCTCAGTGTTGTGAGAACGATGGCTGGTTAAAATTTTTGGTGGTTTCTTGTTCAGTCCATAGGCCTACATCATGTGGCAAACCGGTGAGCATGTGGCTCTATTAGTATAGGAGATACCTGAAAACATATCACACTTTTCATCATAGTGCTTTTACCAATGCATAAAATGCATGGAGAAGTCATTTCGAATGACTGGTCCTCAGTGTTGTGAGAACGATGACTGGTTAAAATTTTTGGTGGTTTCTTGTTCAGTACATAGGCCTACATCATGTGGCAAACCGGCGAGCATGTGGCTCTATTAGTATAGGAGATACCTGAAAACATATCACACTTTTCATCATAGTGCTTTTACCAATGCATAAAATGCATGAAGAAGTCATTTCGAATGACTGGTCCTCAGTGTTGTGAGAACGATGACTGGTTAAAATTTTTGGTGGTTTCTTGTTCAGTCCATAGGCCTACATCATGTGGCAAACCGGTGAGCATGTGGCTCTATTAGTATAGGAGATACCTGAAAACATATCACACTTTTCATCATAGTGCTTTTATCAATGCATAAAATGCATGGAGAAGTCATTTCGAATGACTGGTCCTCAGTGTTGTGAGAACGATGACTGGTTAAAATTTTTGGTGGTTTCTTGTTCAGTCCATAGGCCTACATCATGTGGCAAACCGGTGAGCATGTGGCTCTATTAGTATAAGAGATACCTGAAAATATATCACACTTTTCATCATAGTGCTTTTACCAATGCATAAAATGACTGGAGAAGTCATTTCGAATGACTGGTCCTCAGTGTTGTGAGAACGATGACTGGTTAAAATTTTTGGTGGTTTCTTGTTCAGTCCATAGGCCTACATCATGTGGCAAACCGGTGAGCATGTGGCTCTATTAGTATAGGAGATACCTGAAAACATATCACACTTTTCATCATAGTGCTTTTACCAATGCATAAAATGCATGGAGAAGTCATTTCGAATGACTGGTCCTCAGTGTTGTGAGAACGATGACTGGTTAAAATTTTTGGTGGTTTCTTGTTCAGTCCATAGGCCTACATCATGTGGCAAACCGGTGAGCATGTGGCTCTATTAGTATAGGAGATACCTGAAAACATATCATACTTTTCATGATAGTGCTTTTACCAATGCATAAAATGCATGGAGAAGTCATTTCGAATGACTGGTCCTCAGTGTTGTGAGAACGATGACTGGTTAAAATTTTTGGTGGTTTCTTGTTCAGTCCATAGGCCTACATCATGTGGCAAACCTGTGAGCATGTGGCTCTATTAGTATAGGAGATACCTGAAAACATATCACACTTTTCATCAGTGCTTTTACCAATGCATAAAATGCATGGAGAAGTCATTTCGAATGACTGGTCCTCAGTGTTGTGAGAACGATGACTGGTTAAAATTTTTGGTGGTTTCTTGTTCAGTCCATTAGCCTACATCATGTGGCAAACCGGTGAGCATGTGGCTCTATTAGTATAGGAGATACCTGAAAACATATCACACTTTTCATCATAGTGCTTTTACCAATGCATAAAATGCATGGAGAAGTCATTTCGAATGACTGGTCCTCAGTGTTGTGAGAACGATGACTGGTTAAAATTTTTGGTGGTTTCTTGTTCTGTCCATTAGCCTACATCATGTGGCAAACCGATGAGCATGTGGCTCTATTAGTATAGGAGATACCTGAAAACATATCACACTTTTCATCATAGTGCTTTTACCAATGCATAAAATGCATGGAGAAGTCATTTCGAATGACTGGTCCTCAGTGTTGTGAGAACGATGACTGGTTAAAATTTTTGGTGGTTTCTTGTTCAGTCCATTAGCCTACATCATGTGGCAAACCGGTGAGCATGTGGCTCTATTAGTATAGGAGATACCTGAAAACATATCACACTTTTCATCATAGTGCTTTTACCAATGCATAAAATGCATGGAGAAGTCATTTCGAATGACTGGTCCTCAGTGTTGTGAGAACGATGACTGGTTAAAATTTTTGGTGGTTTCTTGTTCAGTCCATAGGCCTACATCATGTGGCAAACCGGTGAGCATGTGGCTCTATTAGTATAGGAGATACCTGAAAACATATCACACTTTTCATCAGTGCTTTTACCAATGCATAAAATGCATGGAGAAGTCATTTCGAATGACTGGTCCTCAGTGTTGTGAGAACGATGACTGGTTAAAATTTTTGGTGGTTTCTTGTTCAGTCCATTAGCCTACATCATGTGGCAAACCGGTGAGCATGTGGCTCTATTAGTATAGGAGATACCTGAAAACATATCACACTTTTCATCATAGTGCTTTTACCAATGCATAAAATGCATGGAGAAGTCATTTCGAATGACTGGTCCTCAGTGTTGTGAGAACGATGACTGGTTAAAATTTTTGGTGGTTTCTTGTTCTGTCCATTAGCCTACATCATGTGGCAAACCGATGAGCATGTGGCTCTATTAGTATAGGAGATACCTGAAAACATATCACACTTTTCATCATAGTGCTTTTACCAATGCATAAAATGCATGGAGAAGTCATTTCGAATGACTGGTCCTCAGTGTTGTGAGAACGATGACTGGTTAAAATTTTTGGTGGTTTCTTGTTCAGTCCATTAGCCTACATCATGTGGCAAACCGGTGAGCATGTGGCTCTATTAGTATAGGAGATACCTGAAAACATATCACACTTTTCATCATAGTGCTTTTACCAATGCATAAAATGCATGGAGAAGTCATTTCGAATGACTGGTCCTCAGTGTTGTGAGAACGATGACTGGTTAAAATTTTTGGTGGTTTCTTGTTCAGTCCATAGGCCTACATCATGTGGCAAACCGGTGAGCATGTGGCTCTATTAGTATAGGAGATACCTGAAAACATATCACACTTTTCATCAGTGCTTTTACCAATGCATAAAATGCATGGAGAAGTCATTTCGAATGACTGGTCCTCAGTGTTGTGAGAACGATGACTGGTTAAAATTTTTGGTGGTTTCTTGTTCTGTCCATTAGCCTACATCATGTGGCAAACCGATGAGCATGTGGCTCTATTAGTATAGGAGATACCTGAAAACATATCACACTTTTCATCATAGTGCTTTTACCAATGCATAAAATGCATGGAGAAGTCATTTCGAATGACTGGTCCTCAGTGTTGTGAGAACGATGACTGGTTAAAATTTTTGGTGGTTTCTTGTTCAGTCTATTAGCCTACATCATGTGGCAAACCGGTGAGCATGTGGCTCTATTAGTATAGGAGATACCTGAAAACATATCACACTTTTCATCATAGTGCTTTTACCAATGCATAAAATGCATGGAGAAGTCATTTCGAATGACTGGTCCTCAGTGTTGTGAGAACGATGACTGGTTAAAATTTTTGGTGGTTTCTTGTTCAGTCCATAGGCCTACATCATGTGGCAAACCGGTGAGCATGTGGCTCTATTAGTATAGGAGATACCTGAAAACATATCACACTTTTCATCATAGTGCTTTTACCAATGCATAAAATGCATGGAGAAGTCATTTCGAATGACTGGTCCTCAGTGTTGTGAGAACGATGACTGGTTAAAATTTTTGGTGGTTTCTTGTTCAGTCCATTAGCCTACATCATGTGGCAAACCGGTGAGCATGTGGCTCTATTAGTATAGGAGATACCTGAAAACATATCACACTTTTCATCATAGTGCTTTTACCAATGCATAAAATGCATGGAGAAGTCATTTCGAATGACTGGTCCTCAGTGTTGTGAGAACGATGACTGGTTAAAATTTTTGATGGTTTCTAGTTCAGTCCATAGGCCTACATCATGTGGCAAACCGGTGAGCATGTGGCTCTATTAGTATAGGAGATACCTGAAAACATATCACACTTTTCATCATAGTGCTTTTACCAATGCATAAAATGCATGGAGAAGTCATTTCGAATGACTGGTCCTCAGTGTTGTGAGAACGATGACTGGTTAAAATTTTTGGTGGTTTCTTGTTCAGTCCATAGGCCTACAACATGTGGCAAACCGGTGAGCATGTGGCTCTATTAGTATAGGAGATACCTGAAAACATATCACACTTTTCATCATAGTGCTTTTACCAATGCATAAAATGCATGGAGAAGTCATTTCGAATGACTGGTCCTCAGTGTTGTGAGAACAATGACTGGTTAAAATTTTTGATGGTTTCTTGTTCAGTCCATAGGCCTACATCATGTGGCAAACCGGTGAGCATGTGGCTCTATTAGTATAGGAGATACCTGAAAACATATCACACTTTTCATCATAGTGCTTTTACCAATGCATAAAATCCATGGAGAAGTCATTTCGAATGACTGGTCCTCAGTGTTGTGAGAACAATTACTGGTTAAAATTTTTGGTGGTTTCTTGTTCAGTCCATAGGCCTACATCATGTGGCAAACCGGTGAGCATGTGGCTCTATTAGTATAGGAGATACCTGAAAACATATCACACTTTTCATCATAGTGCTTTTACCAATGCATAAAATGCATGGAGAAGTCATTTCGAATGACTGGTCCTCAGTGTTGTGAGAACGATGACTGGTTAAAATTTTTGGTGGTTTCTTGTTCAGTCCATAGGCCTACATCATGTGGCAAACCGGTGAGCATGTGGCTCTATTAGTATAGGAGATACCTGAAAACATATCACACTTTTCATCATAGTGCTTTTACCAATGCATAAAATGCATGGAGAAGTCATTTCGAATGACTGGTCCTCAGTGTTGTGAGAACGATGACTGGTTAAAATTTTTGGTGGTTTCTTGTTCAGTCCATTAGCCTACATCATGTGGCAAACCGGTGAGCATGTGGCTCTATTAGTATAGGAGATACCTGAAAACATATCACACTTTTCATCATAGTGCTTTTACCAATGCATAAAATGCATGGAGAAGTCATTTCGAATGACTGGTCCTCAGTGTTGTGAGAACGATGACTGGTTAAAATTTTTGATGGTTTCTTGTTCAGTCCATAGGCCTACATCATGTGGCAAACCGGTGAGCATGTGGCTCTATTAGTATAGGAGATACCTGAAAACATATCACACTTTTCATCATAGTGCTTTTACCAATGCATAAAATGCATGGAGAAGTCATTTCGAATGACTGGTCCTCAGTGTTGTGAGAACGATGACTGGTTAAAATTTTTGGTGGTTTCTTGTTCAGTCCATAGGCCTACAACATGTGCCAAACCGGTGAGCATGTGGCTCTATTAGTATAGGAGATACCTGAAAACATATCACACTTTTCATCACAGTGCTTTTACCAATGCATAAAATGCATGGAGAAGTCATTTCGAATGACTGGTCCTCAGTGTTGTGAGAACGATGACTGGTTAAAATTTTTGACGGTTTCTTGTTCAGTCCATAGGCCTACATCATGTGGCAAACCGGTGAGCATGTGGCTCTATTAGTATAGGAGATACCTGAAAACATATCACACTTTTCATCATAGTGCTTTTACCAATGCATAAAATCCATGGAGAAGTCATTTCGAATGACTGGTCCTCAGTGTTGTGAGAACGATGACTGGTTAAAATTTTTGGTGGTTTCTTGTTCAGTCCATAGGCCTACATCATGTGGCAAACCGGTGAGCATGTGGCTCTATTAGTATAGGAGATACCTGAAAACATATCACACTTTTCATCATAGTGCTTTTACCAATGCATAAAATGCATGGAGAAGTCATTTCGAATGACTGGTCCTCAGTGTTGTGAGAACGATGACTGGTTAAAATTTTTGGTGGTTTCTTGTTCAGTCCATAGGCCTACATCATGTGGCAAACCGGTGAGCATGTGGCTCTATTAGTATAGGAGATACCTGAAAACATATCACACTTTTCATCATAGTGCTTTTACCAATGCATAAAATGCATGGAGAAGTCATTTCGAATGACTGGTCCTCAGTGTTGTGAGAACGATGACTGGTTAAAATTTTTGGTGGTTTCTTGTTCAGTCCATAGGCCTACATCATGTGGCAAACCGGTGAGCATGTGGCTCTATTAGTATAGGAGATACCTGAAAACATATCACACTTTTCATCATAGTGCTTTTACCAATGCATAAAATGCATGGAGAAGTCATTTCGAATGACTGGTCCTCAGTGTTTTGAGAACGATGACTGGTTAAAATTTTTGGTTGTTTCTTGTTCAGTCCATAGGCCTACATCATGTGGCAAACCGGTGAGCATGTGGCTCTATTAGTATAGGAGATACCTGAAAACATATCACACTTTTCATCATAGTGCTTTTACCAATGCATAAAATGCATGGAGAAGTCATTTCGAATGACTGGTCCTCAGTGTTGTGAGAACGATGACTGGTTAAAATTTTTGGTGGTTTCTTGTTCAGTCCATTAGCCTACATCATGTGGCAAACCGGTGAGCATGTGGCTCTATTAGTATAGGAGATACCTGAAAACATATCACACTTTTCATCATAGTGCTTTTACCAATGCATAAAATGCATGGAGAAGTCATTTCGAATGACTGGTCCTCAGTGTTGTGAGAACGATGACTGGTTAAAATTTTTGGTGGTTTCTTGTTCAGTCCATAGGCCTACATCATGTGGCAAACCGGTGAGCATGTGGCTCTATTAGTATAGGAGATACCTGAAAACATATCACACTTTTCATCATAGTGCTTTTACCAATGCATAAAATGCATGGAGAAGTCATTTCGAATGACTGGTCCTCAGTGTTGTGAGAACGATGACTGGTTAAAATTTTTGGTGGTTTCTTGTTCAGTCCATAGGCCTACATCATGTGGCAAACCGGTGAGCATGTGGCTCTATTAGTATAGGAGATACCTGAAAACATATCACACTTTTCATCATAGTGCTTTTACCAATGCATAAAATGCATGGAGAAGTCATTTCGAATGACTGGTCCTCAGTGTTGTGAGAACGATGACTGGTTAAAATTTTTGGTGGTTTCTTGTTCAGTCCATAGGCCTACATCATGTGGCAAACCGGTGAGCATGTGGCTCTATTAGTATAGGAGATACCTGAAAACATATCACACTTTTCATCATAGTGCTTTTACCAATGCATAAAATGCATGGAGAAGTCATTTCGAATGACTGGTCCTCAGTGTTGTGAGAACGATGACTGGTTAAAATTTTTGGTGGTTTCTTGTTCAGTCCATAGGCCTACATCATGTGGCAAACCGGTGAGCATGTGGCTCTATTAGTATAGGAGATACCTGAAAACATATCACACTTTTCATCATAGTGCTTTTACCAATGCATAAAATGCATGGAGAAGTCATTTCGAATGACTGGTCCTCAGTGTTGTGAGAACGATGACTGGTTAAAATTTTTGGTGGTTTCTTGTTCAGTCCATAGGCCTACATCATGTGGCAAACCGGTGAGCATGTGGCTCTATTAGTATAGGAGATACCTGAAAACATATCACACTTTTCATCATAGTGCTTTTACCAATGCATAAAATGCATGGAGAAGTCATTTCGAATGACTGGTCCTCAGTGTTGTGAGAACGATGACTGGTTAAAATTTTTGGTGGTTTCTTGTTCAGTCCATAGGCCTACATCATGTGGCAAACCGGTGAGCATGTGGCTCTATTAGTATAGGAGATACCTGAAAACATATCACACTTTTCATCATAGTGCTTTTACCAATGCATAAAATGCATGGAGAAGTCATTTCGAATGACTGGTCCTCAGTGTTGTGAGAACGATGACTGGTTAAAATTTTTGGTGGTTTCTTGTTCAGTCCATAGGCCTACATCATGTGGCAAACCGGTGAGCATGTGGCTCTATTAGTATAGGAGATACCTGAAAACATATCACACTTTTCATCATAGTGCTTTTACCAATGCATAAAATGCATGGAGAAGTCATTTCGAATGACTGGTCCTCAGTGTTGTGAGAACGATGACTGGTTAAAATTTTTGGTGGTTTCTTGTTCAGTCCATAGGCCTACATCATGTGGCAAACCGGTGAGCATGTGGCTCTATTAGTATAGGAGATACCTGAAAACATATCACACTTTTCATCATAGTGCTTTTACCAATGCATAAAATGCATGGAGAAGTCATTTCGAATGACTGGTCCTCAGTGTTGTGAGAACGATGACTGGTTAAAATTTTTGGTGGTTTCTTGTTCAGTCCATAGGCCTACATCATGTGGCAAACCGGTGAGCATGTGGCTCTATTAGTATAGGAGATACCTGAAAACATATCACACTTTTCATCATAGTGCTTTTACCAATGCATAAAATGCATGGAGAAGTCATTTCGAATGACTGGTCCTCAGTGTTGTGAGAACGATGACTGGTTAAAATTTTTGGTGGTTTCTTGTTCAGTCCATAGGCCTACATCATGTGGCAAACCGGTGAGCATGTGGCTCTATTAGTATAGGAGATACCTGAAAACATATCACACTTTTCATCATAGTGCTTTTACCAATGCATAAAATGCATGGAGAAGTCATTTCGAATGACTGGTCCTCAGTGTTGTGAGAACGATGACTGGTTAAAATTTTTGGTGGTTTCTTGTTCAGTCCATAGGCCTACATCATGTGGCAAACCGGTGAGCATGTGGCTCTATTAGTATAGGAGATACCTGAAAACATATCACACTTTTCATCATAGTGCTTTTACCAATGCATAAAATGCATGGAGAAGTCATTTCGAATGACTGGTCCTCAGTGTTGTGAGAACGATGACTGGTTAAAATTTTTGGTGGTTTCTTGTTCAGTCCATAGGCCTACATCATGTGGCAAACCGGTGAGCATGTGGCTCTATTAGTATAGGAGATACCTGAAAACATATCACACTTTTCATCATAGTGCTTTTACCAATGCATAAAATGCATGGAGAAGTCATTTCGAATGACTGGTCCTCAGTGTTGTGAGAACGATGACTGGTTAAAATTTTTGGTGGTTTCTTGTTCAGTCCATAGGCCTACATCATGTGGCAAACCGGTGAGCATGTGGCTCTATTAGTATAGGAGATACCTGAAAACATATCACACTTTTCATCATAGTGCTTTTACCAATGCATAAAATGCATGGAGAAGTCATTTCGAATGACTGGTCCTCAGTGTTGTGAGAACGATGACTGGTTAAAATTTTTGGTGGTTTCTTGTTCAGTCCATAGGCCTACATCATGTGGCAAACCGGTGAGCATGTGGCTCTATTAGTATAGGAGATACCTGAAAACATATCACACTTTTCATCATAGTGCTTTTACCAATGCATAAAATGCATGGAGAAGTCATTTCGAATGACTGGTCCTCAGTGTTGTGAGAACGATGACTGGTTAAAATTTTTGGTGGTTTCTTGTTCAGTCCATAGGCCTACATCATGTGGCAAACCGGTGAGCATGTGGCTCTATTAGTATAGGAGATACCTGAAAACATATCACACTTTTCATCATAGTGCTTTTACCAATGCATAAAATGCATGGAGAAGTCATTTCGAATGACTGGTCCTCAGTGTTGTGAGAACGACGATGACTGGTTAAAATTTTTGGTGGTTTCTTGTTCAGTCCATAGGCCTACATCATGTGGCAAACCGGTGAGCATGTGGCTCTATTAGTATAGGAGATACCTGAAAACATATCACACTTTTCATCATAGTGCTTTTACCAATGCATAAAATGCATGGAGAAGTCATTTCGAATGACTGGTCCTCAGTGTTGTGAGAACGATGACTGGTTAAAATTTTTGGTGGTTTCTTGTTCAGTCCATAGGCCTACATCATGTGGCAAACCGGTGAGCATGTGGCTCTATTAGTATAGGAGATACCTGAAAACATATCACACTTTTCATCATAGTGCTTTTACCAATGCATAAAATGCATGGAGAAGTCATTTCGAATGACTGGTCCTCAGTGTTGTGAGAACGATGACTGGTTAAAATTTTTGGTGGTTTCTTGTTCAGTCCATAGGCCTACATCATGTGGCAAACCGGTGAGCATGTGGCTCTATTAGTATAGGAGATACCTGAAAACATATCACACTTTTCATCATAGTGCTTTTACCAATGCATAAAATGCATGGAGAAGTCATTTCGAATGACTGGTCCTCAGTGTTGTGAGAACGATGACTGGTTAAAATTTTTGGTGGTTTCTTGTTCAGTCCATAGGCCTACATCATGTGGCAAACCGGTGAGCATGTGGCTCTATTAGTATAGGAGATACCTGAAAACATATCACACTTTTCATCATAGTGCTTTTACCAATGCATAAAATGCATGGAGAAGTCATTTCGAATGACTGGTCCTCAGTGTTGTGAGAACGATGACTGGTTAAAATTTTTGGTGGTTTCTTGTTCAGTCCATAGGCCTACATCATGTGGCAAACCGGTGAGCATGTGGCTCTATTAGTATAGGAGATACCTGAAAACATATCACACTTTTCATCATAGTGCTTTTACCAATGCATAAAATGCATGGAGAAGTCATTTCGAATGACTGGTCCTCAGTGTTGTGAGAACGATGACTGGTTAAAATTTTTGGTGGTTTCTTGTTCAGTCCATAGGCCTACATCATGTGGCAAACCGGTGAGCATGTGGCTCTATTAGTATAGGAGATACCTGAAAACATATCACACTTTTCATCATAGTGCTTTTACCAATGCATAAAATGCATGGAGAAGTCATTTCGAATGACTGGTCCTCAGTGTTGTGAGAACGATGACTGGTTAAAATTTTTGGTGGTTTCTTGTTCAGTCCATAGGCCTACATCATGTGGCAAACCGGTGAGCATGTGGCTCTATTAGTATAGGAGATACCTGAAAACATATCACACTTTTCATCATAGTGCTTTTACCAATGCATAAAATGCATGGAGAAGTCATTTCGAATGACTGGTCCTCAGTGTTGTGAGAACGATGACTGGTTAAAATTTTTGGTGGTTTCTTGTTCAGTCCATAGGCCTACATCATGTGGCAAACCGGTGAGCATGTGGCTCTATTAGTATAGGAGATACCTGAAAACATATCACACTTTTCATCATAGTGCTTTTACCAATGCATAAAATGCATGGAGAAGTCATTTCGAATGACTGGTCCTCAGTGTTGTGAGAACGATGACTGGTTAAAATTTTTGGTGGTTTCTTGTTCAGTCCATAGGCCTACATCATGTGGCAAACCGGTGAGCATGTGGCTCTATTAGTATAGGAGATACCTGAAAACATATCACACTTTTCATCATAGTGCTTTTACCAATGCATAAAATGCATGGAGAAGTCATTTCGAATGACTGGTCCTCAGTGTTGTGAGAACGATGACTGGTTAAAATTTTTGGTGGTTTCTTGTTCAGTCCATAGGCCTACATCATGTGGCAAACCGGTGAGCATGTGGCTCTATTAGTATAGGAGATACCTGAAAACATATCACACTTTTCATCATAGTGCTTTTACCAATGCATAAAATGCATGGAGAAGTCATTTCGAATGACTGGTCCTCAGTGTTGTGAGAACGATGACTGGTTAAAATTTTTGGTGGTTTCTTGTTCAGTCCATAGGCCTACATCATGTGGCAAACCGGTGAGCATGTGGCTCTATTAGTATAGGAGATACCTGAAAACATATCACACTTTTCATCATAGTGCTTTTACCAATGCATAAAATGCATGGAGAAGTCATTTCGAATGACTGGTCCTCAGTGTTGTGAGAACGATGACTGGTTAAAATTTTTGGTGGTTTCTTGTTCAGTCCATAGGCCTACATCATGTGGCAAACCGGTGAGCATGTGGCTCTATTAGTATAGGAGATACCTGAAAACATATCACACTTTTCATCATAGTGCTTTTACCAATGCATAAAATGCATGGAGAAGTCATTTCGAACGACTGGTCCTCAGTGTTGTGAGAACGATGACTGGTTAAAATTTTTGGTGGTTTCTTGTTCAGTCCATAGGCCTACATCATGTGGCAAACCGGTGAGCATGTGGCTCTATTAGTATAGGAGATACCTGAAAACATATCACACTTTTCATCATAGTGCTTTTACCAATGCATAAAATGCATGGAGAAGTCATTCGAACGACTGGTCCTCAGTGTTGTGAGAACGATGACTGGTTAAAATTTTTGGTGGCTTCTTGTTCAGTCCTATAGGCCTACATCATGTGGCAAACCGGTTAGCATGTGGCTCTATTAGTATAGGAGATATCTGAAAACATATCACACTTTTCATCATAGTGCTTTTACCAATGCATAAAATGCATGGAGAAGTCATTTCGAATGACTGGTCCTCAGTGTTGTGAGAACAATGACTGGTTAAATTTTTGGTGGTTTCTTGTTCAGTCCATAGGCCTACATCATGTGGCAAACCGGTGAGCATGTGGCTCTATTAGTATAGGAGATACCTGAAAACATATCACACTTTTCATCATAGTGCTTTTACCAATGCATAAAATGCATGGAGAAGTCATTTCGAATGACTGGTCCTCAGTGTTGTGAGAACGATGACTGGTTAAAATTTTTGGTGGTTTCTTGTTCAGTCCATAGGCCTACATCATGTGCAAACCGGTGAGCATGTGGCTCTATTAGTATAGGAGATACCTGAAAACATATCACACTTTTCATCATAGTGCTTTTACCAATGCATAAAATGCATGGAGAAGTCATTTCGAATGACTGGTCCTCAGTGTTGTGAGAACGATGACTGGTTAAAATTTTTTGGTGGTTTCTTGTTCAGTCCATAGGCCTACATCATGTGGCAAACCGGTGAGCATGTGGCTCTATTAGTATAGGAGATACCTGAAAACATATCACACTTTTCATCATAGTGCTTTTACCAATGCATAAAATGCATGGAGAAGTCATTTCGAATGACTGGTCCTCAGTGTTGTGAGAACGATGACTGGTTAAAATTTTTGGTGGTTTCTTGTTCAGTCCATAGGCCTACATCATGTGGCAAACCGGTGAGCATGTGGCTCTATTAGTATAGGAGATACCTGAAAACATATCACACTTTTCATCATAGTGCTTTTACCAATGCATAAAATGCATGGAGAAGTCATTTCGAATGACTGGTCCTCAGTGTTGTGAGAACGATGACTGGTTAAAATTTTTGGTGGTTTCTTGTTCAGTCCATAGGCCTACATCATGTGGCAAACCGGTGAGCATGTGGCTCTATTAGTATAGGAGATACCTGAAAACATATCTCACACTTTTCATCATAGTGCTTTTACCAATGCATAAAATGCATGGAGAAGTCATTTCGAATGACTGGTCCTCAGTGTTGTGAGAACGATGACTGGTTAAAATTTTTGGTGGTTTCTTGTTCAGTCCATAGGCCTACATCATGTGGCAAACCGGTGAGCATGTGGCTCTATTAGTATAGGAGATACCTGAAAACATATCACACTTTTCATCATAGTGCTTTTACCAATGCATAAAATGCATGGAGAAGTCATTTCGAATGACTGGTCCTCAGTGTTGTGAGAACGATGACTGGTTAAAATTTTTGGTGGTTTCTTGTTCAGTCCATCGGCCTACATCATGTGGCAAACCGGTGAGCATGTGGCTCTATTAGTATAGGAGATACCTGAAAACATATCACACTTTTCATCATAGTGCTTTTACCAATGCATAAAATGCATGGAGAAGTCATTTCGAATGACTGGTCCTCAGTGTTGTGAGAACGATGACTGGTTAAAATTTTTGGTGGTTTCTTGTTCAGTCCATAGGCCTACATCATGTGGCAAACCGGTGAGCATGTGGCTCTATTAGTATAGGAGATACCTGAAAACATATCACACTTTTCATCATAGTGCTTTTACCAATGCATAAAATGCATGGAGAAGTCATTTCGAATGACTGGTCCTCAGTGTTGTGACGAACGATGACTGGTTAAAATTTTTGGTGGTTTCTTGTTCAGTCCATAGGCCTACATCATGTGGCAAACCGGTGAGCATGTGGCTCTATTAGTATAGGAGATACCTGAAAACATATCACACTTTTCATCATAGTGCTTTTACCAATGCATAAAATGCATGGAGAAGTCATTTCGAATGACTGGTCCTCAGTGTTGTGAGAACGATGACTGGTTAAAATTTTTGGTGGTTTCTTGTTCAGTCCATAGGCCTACATCATGTGGCAAACCGGTGAGCATGTGGCTCTATTAGTATAGGAGATACCTGAAAACATATCACACTTTTCATCATAGTGCTTTTACCAATGCATAAAATGCATGGAGAAGTCATTTCGAATGACTGGTCCTCAGTGTTGTGAGAACGATGACTGGTTAAAATTTTTGGTGGTTTCTTGTTCAGTCCATAGGCCTACATCATGTGGCAAACCGGTGAGCATGTGGCTCTATTAGTATAGGAGATACCTGAAAACATATCACACTTTTCATCATAGTGCTTTTATCAATGCATAAAATGCATGGAGAAGTCATTTCGAATGACTGGTCCTCAGTGTTGTGAGAACGATGACTGGTTAAAATTTTTGGTGGTTTCTTGTTCAGTCCATAGGCCTACATCATGTGGCAAACCGGTGAGCATGTGGCTCTATTAGTATAGGAGATACCTGAAAACATATCACACTTTTCATCATAGTGCTTTTACCAATGCATAAAATGCATGGAGAAGTCATTTCGAATGACTGGTCCTCAGTGTTGTGAGAACGATGACTGGTTAAAATTTTTGGTGGCTTCTTGTTCAGTCCATAGGCCTACATCATGTGGAAAACCGGTGAGCATGTGGTTCTATTAGTATAGGAGATACCTGAAAACATATCACACTTTTCATCCTAGTGCTTTTACCAATGCATAAAATGCATGGAGAAGTCATTTCGAATGACTGGTCCTCAGTGTTGTGAGAACGATGACTGGTTAAAATTTTTGGTGGTTTCTTGTTCAGTCCATAGGCCTACATCATGTGGCAAACCGGTGAGCATGTGGCTCTATTAGTATAGGAGATACCTGAAAACATATCACACTTTTCATCATAGTGCTTTTACCAATGCATAAAATGCATGGAGAAGTCATTTCGAATGACTGGTCCTCAGTGTTGTGAGAACGATGACTGGTTAAAATTGTTGGTGGTTTCTTGTTCAGTCCATAGGCCTACATCATGTGGCAAATCGGTGAGTATGTGGCTCTATTAGTATAGGAGATACCTGAAAACATATCACACTTTTCATCATAGTGCTTTTACCAATGCATAAAATGCATGGAGAAGTCATTTCGAACGACTGGTCCTCAGTGTTGTGAGAACGATGACTGGTTAAAATTTTTGGTGGCTTCTTGTTCAGTCTATAGGCCTACATCATGTGGCAAACCGGTTAGCATGTGGCTCTATTAGTATAGGAGATATCTGAAAACATATCACACTTTTCATCATAGTGCTTTTACCAATGCATAAAATGCATGGAGAAGTCATTTCGAATGACTGGTCCTCAGTGCAGTCCATAGGCCTACATCATGTGGCAAACCGGTGAGCATGTGGCTCTATTAGTATAGGAGATACCTGAAAACATATCACACTTTTCATCATAGTGCTTTTACCAATGCATAAAATGCATGGAGAAGTCATTTCGAATGACTGGTCCTCAGTGTTGTGAGAACGATGACTGGTTAAAATTTTTGGTGGTTTCTTGTTCAGTCCATAGGCCTACATCATGTTGCAAACCGGTGAGCATGTGGCTCTATTAGTATAGGAGATACCTGAAAACATATCACACTTTTCATCATAGTGCTTTTACCAATGCATAAAATGCATGGAGAAGTCATTTCGAATGACTGGTCCTCAGTGTTGTGAGAACGATGACTGGTTAAAATTTTTGGTGGTTTCTTGTTCAGTCCATAGGCCTACATCATGTGGCAAACCGGTGAGCATGTGGCTCTATTAGTATAGGAGATACCTGAAAACATATCACACTTTTCATCATAGTGCTTTTACCAATGCATAAAATGCATGGAGAAGTCATTTCGAATGACTGGTCCTCAGTGTTGTGAGAACGATGACTGGTTAAAATTTTTGGTGGTTTCTTGTTCAGTCCATAGGCCTACATCATGTGGCAAACCGGTGAGCATGTGGCTCTATTAGTATAGGAGATACCTGAAAACATATCACACTTTTCATCATAGTGCTTTTACCAATGCATAAAATGCATGGAGAAGTCATTTCGAATGACTGGTCCTCAGTGTTGTGAGAACGATGACTGGTTAAAATTTTTGGTGGTTTCTTGTTCAGTCCATAGGCCTACATCATGTGGCAAACCGGTGAGCATGTGGCTCTATTAGTATAGGAGATACCTGAAAACATCACACTTTTCATCATAGTGCTTTTACCAATGCATAAAATGCATGGAGAAGTCATTTCGAATGACTGGTCCTCAGTGTTGTGAGAACGATGACTGGTTAAAATTTTTGGTGGTTTCTTGTTCAGTCCATAGGCCTACATCATGTGGCAAACCGGTGAGCATGTGGCTCTATTAGTATAGGAGATACCTGAAAACATATCACACTTTTCATCATAGTGCTTTTACCAATGCATAAAATGCATGGAGAAGTCATTTCGAATGACTGGTCCTCAGTGTTGTGAGAACGATGACTGGTTAAAATTTTTGGTGGTTTCTTGTTCAGTCCATAGGCCTACATCATGTGGCAAACCGGTGAGCATGTGGCTCTATTAGTATAGGAGATACCTGAAAACATATCACACTTTTCATCATAGTGCTTTTACCAATGCATAAAATGCATGGAGAAGTCATTTCGAATGACTGGTCCTCAGTGTTGTGAGAACGATGACTGGTTAAAATTTTTGGTGGTTTCTTGTTCAGTCCATAGGCCTACATCATGTGGCAAACCGGTGAGCATGTGGCTCTATTAGTATAGGAGATACCTGAAAACATATCACACTTTTCATCATAGTGCTTTTACCAATGCATAAAATGCATGGAGAAGTCATTTCGAATGACTGGTCCTCAGTGTTGTGAGAACGATGACTGGTTAAAATTTTTGGTGGTTTCTTGTTCAGTCCATAGGCCTACATCATGTGGCAAACCGGTGAGCATGTGGCTCTATTAGTATAGGAGATACCTGAAAACATATCACACTTTTCATCATAGTGCTTTTATCAATGCATAAAATGCATGGAGAAGTCATTTCGAATGACTGGTCCTCAGTGTTGTGAGAACGATGACTGGTTAAAATTTTTGGTGGTTTCTTGTTCAGTCCATAGGCCTACATCATGTGGCAAACCGGTGAGCATGTGGCTCTATTAGTATAGGAGATACCTGAAAACATATCACACTTTTCATCATAGTGCTTTTACCAATGCATAAAATGCATGGAGAAGTCATTTCGAATGACTGGTCCTCAGTGTTGTGAGAACGATGACTGGTTAAAATTTTTGGTGGCTTCTTGTTCAGTCCATAGGCCTACATCATGTGGAAAACCGGTGAGCATGTGGTTCTATTAGTATAGGAGATACCTGAAAACATATCACACTTTTCATCCTAGTGCTTTTACCAATGCATAAAATGCATGGAGAAGTCATTTCGAATGACTGGTCCTCAGTGTTGTGAGAACGATGACTGGTTAAAATTTTTGGTGGTTTCTTGTTCAGTCCATAGGCCTACATCATGTGGCAAACCGGTGAGCATGTGGCTCTATTAGTATAGGAGATACCTGAAAACATATCACACTTTTCATCATAGTGCTTTTACCAATGCATAAAATGCATGGAGAAGTCATTTCGAATGACTGGTCCTCAGTGTTGTGAGAACGATGACTGGTTAAAATTGTTGGTGGTTTCTTGTTCAGTCCATAGGCCTACATCATGTGGCAAATCGGTGAGTATGTGGCTCTATTAGTATAGGAGATACCTGAAAACATATCACACTTTTCATCATAGTGCTTTTACCAATGCATAAAATGCATGGAGAAGTCATTTCGAACGACTGGTCCTCAGTGTTGTGAGAACGATGACTGGTTAAAATTTTTGGTGGCTTCTTGTTCAGTCTATAGGCCTACATCATGTGGCAAACCGGTTAGCATGTGGCTCTATTAGTATAGGAGATATCTGAAAACATATCACACTTTTCATCATAGTGCTTTTACCAATGCATAAAATGCATGGAGAAGTCATTTCGAATGACTGGTCCTCAGTGCAGTCCATAGGCCTACATCATGTGGCAAACCGGTGAGCATGTGGCTCTATTAGTATAGGAGATACCTGAAAACATATCACACTTTTCATCATAGTGCTTTTACCAATGCATAAAATGCATGGAGAAGTCATTTCGAATGACTGGTCCTCAGTGTTGTGAGAACGATGACTGGTTAAAATTTTTGGTGGTTTCTTGTTCAGTCCATAGGCCTACATCATGTTGCAAACCGGTGAGCATGTGGCTCTATTAGTATAGGAGATACCTGAAAACATATCACACTTTTCATCATAGTGCTTTTACCAATGCATAAAATGCATGGAGAAGTCATTTCGAATGACTGGTCCTCAGTGTTGTGAGAACGATGACTGGTTAAAATTTTTGGTGGTTTCTTGTTCAGTCCATAGGCCTACATCATGTGGCAAACCGGTGAGCATGTGGCTCTATTAGTATAGGAGATACCTGAAAACATATCACACTTTTCATCATAGTGCTTTTACCAATGCATAAAATGCATGGAGAAGTCATTTCGAATGACTGGTCCTCAGTGTTGTGAGAACGATGACTGGTTAAAATTTTTGGTGGTTTCTTGTTCAGTCCATAGGCCTACATCATGTGGCAAACCGGTGAGCATGTGGCTCTATTAGTATAGGAGATACCTGAAAACATCACACTTTTCATCATAGTGCTTTTACCAATGCATAAAATGCATGGAGAAGTCATTTCGAATGACTGGTCCTCAGTGTTGTGAGAACGATGACTGGTTAAAATTTTTGGTGGTTTCTTGTTCAGTCCATAGGCCTACATCATGTGGCAAACCGGTGAGCATGTGGCTCTATTAGTATAGGAGATACCTGAAAACATATCACACTTTTCATCATAGTGCTTTTACCAATGCATAAAATGCATGGAGAAGTCATTTCGAATGACTGGTCCTCAGTGTTGTGAGAACGATGACTGGTTAAAATTTTTGGTGGTTTCTTGTTCAGTCCATAGGCCTACATCATGTGGCAAACCGGTGAGCATGTGGCTCTATTAGTATAGGAGATACCTGAAAACATATCACACTTTTCATCATAGTGCTTTTACCAATGCATAAAATGCATGGAGAAGTCATTTCGAATGACTGGTCCTCAGTGTTGTGAGAACGATGACTGGTTAAAATTTTTGGTGGTTTCTTGTTCAGTCCATAGGCCTACATCATGTGGCAAACCGGTGAGCATGTGGCTCTATTAGTATAGGAGATACCTGAAAACATATCACACTTTTCATCATAGTGCTTTTACCAATGCATAAAATGCATGGAGAAGTCATTTCGAATGACTGGTCCTCAGTGTTGTGAGAACGATGACTGGTTAAAATTTTTGGTGGTTTCTTGTTCAGTCCATAGGCCTACATCATGTTGCAAACTGGTGAGCATGTGGCTCTATTAGTATAGGAGATACCTGAAAACATATCACACTTTTCATCATAGTGCTTTTATCAATGCATAAAATGCATGGAGAAGTCATTTCGAATGACTGGTCCTCAGTGTTGTGAGAACGATGACTGGTTAAAATTTTTGGTGGTTTCTTGTTCAGTCCATAGGCCTACATCATGTGGCAAACCGGTGAGCATGTGGCTCTATTAGTGTAGGAGATACCTGAAAACATATCACACTTTTCATCATAGTGCTTTTACCAATGCATAAAATGCATGGAGAAGTCATTTCGAATGACTGGTCCTCAGTGTTGTGAGAACGATGACTGGTTAAAATTTTTGGTGGTTTCTTGTTCAGTCCATAGGCCTACATCATGTGGCAAACCGGTGAGCATGTGGCTCTATTAGTATAGGAGATACCTGAAAACATATCACACTTTTCATCATAGTGCTTTTACCAATGCATAAAATGCATGGAGAAGTCATTTCGAATGACTGGTCCTCAGTGTTGTGAGAACGATGACTGATTAAAATTTTTGGTGGTTTCTTGTTCAGTCCATAGGCCTACATCATGTGGCAAACCGGTGAGCATGTGGCTCTATTAGTATAGGAGATACCTGAAAACATATCACACTTTTCATCATAGTGCTTTTACCAATGCATAAAATGCATGGAGAAGTCATTTCGAATGACTGGTCCTCAGTGTTGTGAGAACGATGACTGGTTAAAATTTTTGGTGGTTTCTTGTTCAGTCCATAGGCCTACATCATGTGGCAAACCGGTGAGCATGTGGCTCTATTAGTATAGGAGATACCTGAAAACATATCACACTTTTCATCATAGTGCTTTTACCAATGCATAAAATGCATGGAGAAGTCATTTCGAATGACTGGTCCTCAGTGTTGTGAGAACGATGACTGGTTAAAATTTTTGGTGGTTTCTTGTTCAGTCCATAGGCCTACATCATGTGGCAAACCGGTGAGCATGTGGCTCTATTAGTATAGGAGATACCTGAAAACATATCACACTTTTCATCATAGTGCTTTTACCAATGCATAAAATGCATGGAGAAGTCATTTCGAATGACTGGTCCTCAGTGTTGTGAGAACGATGACTGGTTAAAATTTTTGGTGGTTTCTTGTTCAGTCCATCGGCCTACATCATGTGGCAAACCGGTGAGCATGTGGCTCTATTAGTATAGGAGATACCTGAAAACATATCACACTTTTCATCATAGTGCTTTTACCAATGCATAAAATGCATGGAGAAGTCATTTCGAATGACTGGTCCTCAGTGTTGTGAGAACGATGACTGGTTAAAATTTTTGGTGGTTTCTTGTTCAGTCCATAGGCCTACATCATGTGGCAAACCGGTGAGCATGTGGCTCTATTAGTATAGGAGATACCTGAAAACATATCACACTTTTCATCATAGTGCTTTTACCAATGCATAAAATGCATGGAGAAGTCATTTCGAATGACTGGTCCTCAGTGTTGTGAGAACGATGACTGGTTAAAATTTTTGGTGGTTTCTTGTTCAGTCCATAGGCCTACATCATGTGGCAAACCGGTGAGCATGTGGCTCTATTAGTATAGGAGATACCTGAAAACATATCACACTTTTCATCATAGTGCTTTTACCAATGCATAAAATGCATGGAGAAGTCATTTCGAATGACTGGTCCTCAGTGTTGTGAGAACGATGACTGGTTAAAATTTTTGGTGGTTTCTTGTTCAGTCCATAGGCCTACATCATGTGGCAAACCGGTGAGCATGTGGCTCTATTAGTATAGGAGATACCTGAAAACATATCACACTTTTCATCATAGTGCTTTTACCAATGCATAAAATGCATGGAGAAGTCTTTTCGAATGACTGGTCCTCAGTGTTGTGACAACGATGACTGGTTAAAATTTTTGGTGGTTTCTTGTTCAGTCCATAGGCCTACATCATGTGGCAAACCGGTGAGCATGTGGCTCTATTAGTATAGGAGATACCTGAAAACATATCACACTTTTCATCATAGTGCTTTTACCAATGCATAAAATGCATGGAGAAGTCATTTCGAATGACTGGTCCTCAGTGTTGTGAGAACGATGACTGGTTAAAATTTTTGGTGGTTTCTTGTTCAGTCCATAGGCCTACATCATGTGGCAAACCGGTGAGCATGTGGCTCTATTAGTATAGGAGATACCTGAAAACATATCACACTTTTCATCATAGTACTTTTACCAATGCATAAAATGCATGGAGAAGTCATTTCGAATGACTGGTCCTCAGTGTTGTGACAACGATGACTGGTTAAAATTTTTGGTGGTTTCTTGTTCAGTCCATAGGCCTACATCATGTGGCAAACCGGTGAGCATGTGGCTCTATTAGTATAGGAGATACCTGAAAACATATCACACTTTTCATCATAGTGCTTTTACCAATGCATAAAATGCATGGAGAAGTCATTTCGAATGACTGGTCCTCAGTGTTGTGAGAACGATGACTGGTTAAAATTTTTGGTGGTTTCTTGTTCAGTCCATAGGCCTACATCATGTGGCAAACCGGTGAGCATGTGGCTCTATTAGTATAGGAGATACCTGAAAACATATCACACTTTTCATCATAGTGCTTTTACCAATGCATAAAATGCATGGAGAAGTCATTTCGAATGACTGGTCCTCAGTGTTGTGAGAACGATGACTGGTTAAAATTTTTGGTGGTTTCTTGTTCAGTCCATAGGCCTACATCATGTGGCAAACCGGTGAGCATGTGGCTCTATTAGTATAGGAGATACCTGAAAACATATCACACTTTTCATCATAGTGCTTTTACCAATGCATAAAATGCATGGAGAAGTCATTTCGAATGACTGGTCCTCAGTGTTGTGAGAACGATGACTGGTTAAATTTTTGGTGGTTTCTTGTTCAGTCCATCGGCCTACATCATGTGGCAAACCGGTGAGCATGTGGCTCTATTAGTATAGGAGATACCTGAAAACATATCACACTTTTCATCATAGTGCTTTTACCAATGCATAAAATGCATTGAGAAGTCATTTCGAATGACTGGTCCTCATTGTTGTGAGAACGATGACTGGTTAAAATTGTTGGTGGTTTCTTGTTCAGTCCATAGGCCTACATCATGTGGCAAATCGGTGAGCATGTGGCTCTATTAGTATAGGAGATACCTGAAAACATATCACACTTTTCATCATAGTGCTTTTACCAATGCATAAAATGCATGGAGAAGTCATTTCGAACGACTGGTCCTCAGTGTTGTGAGAACGATGACTGGTTAAAATTTTTGGTGGCTTCTTGTTCAGTCCATAGGCCTACATAATGTGGCAAACCGGTTAGCATGTGGCTCTATTAGTATAGGAGATATCTGAAAACATATCACACTTTTCATCATAGTGCTTTTACCAATGCATAAAATGCATGGAGAAGTCATTTCGAATGACTGGTCCTCAGTGTTGTGAGAACGATGACTGGTTAAAATTTTTGGTGGTTTCTTGTTCAGTCCATAGGCCTACATCATGTGCAAACCGGTGAGCATGTGGCTCTATTAGTAAAGGAGATACCTGAAAACATATCACACTTTTCATCATAGTGCTTTACCAATGCATAAAATGCATGGAGAAGTCATTTCGAATGACTGGTCCTCAGTGTTGTGAGAACGATGACTGGTTAAAATTTTTGGTGGTTTCTTGTTCAGTCCATAGGCCTACATCATGTGGAAAACCGGTGAGCATGTGGCTCTATTAGTATAGGAGATACCTGAAAACATATCACACTTTTCATCATAGTGCTTTTACCAATGCATAAAATGCATGGAGAAGTCATTTCGAATGACTGGTCCTCAGTGTTGTGAGAACGATGACTGGTTAAAATTTTTGGTGGTTTCTTGTTCAGGTCCATAGGCCTACATCATGTGGCAAACCGGTGAGCATGTGGCTCTATTAGTATAGGAGATACCTGAAAACATATCACACTTTTCATCATAGTGCTTTTACCAATGCATAAAATGCTTGGAGAAGTCATTTTGAATGACGGGTCCTCAGTGTTTGTGAGAACGATGACTGGTTAAAATTTTTGGTGGTTTCTTGTTCAGTCCATAGGCCTACATCATGTGGCAAATCGGTGAGCATGTGGCTCTATTAGTATAGGAGATACCTGAAAACATATCACACTTTTTCATCATAGTGCTTTTACCAATGCATAAAATGCATGGAGAAGTCATTTTCGAACGACTGGTCCTCAGTGTTGTGAGAACGATGGACTGGTTAAAATTTTTTGGTGGTTTCTTGTTCAGTCCATAGGCCTACATCATGTGGCAAACGGTTAGCATGTGGCTCTATTAGTATAGGAGATATCTGAAAACATATCACACTTTTCATCATAGTGCTTTTACCAATGCATAAAATGCATGGAGAAGTCATTTCGAATGACTGGTCCTCAGTGTTGTGAGAACGATGACTGGTTAAAATTTTTGGTGGTTTCTTGTTCAGTCCATAGGCCTACATCATGTGGCAAACCGGTGAGCATGTGGCTCTATTAGTATAGGAGATACCTGAAAACATATCACACTTTTCATCATAGTGCTTTTACCAATGCATAAAATGCATGGAGAAGTCATTTCGAATGACTGGTCCTCAGTGTTGTGAGAACGATGACTGGTTAAATTTTTGGTGGTTTCTTGTTCAGTCCATAGGCCTACATCATGTGGCAAACCGGTGAGCATGTGGCTATATTAGTATAGGAGATACCTGAAAACATATCACACTTTTCATCATAGTGCTTTTACCAATGCATAAAATGCATGGAGAAGTCATTTCGAATGACTGGTCCTCAGTGTTGTGAGAACGATGACTGGTTAAAATTTTTGGTGGTTTCTTGTTCAGTTCCATAGGCCTACATCATGTGGCAAACCGGTGAGCATGTGGCTCTATTAGTATAGGAGATACTTGAAAACATATCACACTTTTCATCATAGTGCTTTTACCAATGCATAAAATGCATGGAGAAGTCATTTCGAATGACTGGTCCTCAGTGTTGTGAGAACGATGACTGGTTAAAATTTTTGGTGGTTTCTTGTTCAGTCCATAGGCCTACATCATGTGGCAAACCGGTGAGCATGTGGCTCTATTAGTATAGGAGATACCTGAAAACATATCACACTTTTCATCATAGTGCTTTTACCAATGCATAAAATGCATCTGAGAAGTCATTTCGAATGACTGGTCCTCAGTGTTGTGAGAACGATGACTGGTTAAAATTTTTGGTGGTTTCTTGTTCAGTCCATAGGCCTACATCATGTGGCAAACCGGTGAGCATGTGGCTCTATTAGTATAGGAGATACCTGAAAACATATCACACTTTTCATCATAGTGCTTTTACCAATGCATAAAATGCATGGAGAAGTCATTTCGAATGACTGGTCCTCAGTGTTGTGAGAACGATGACTGGTTAAAATTTTGGTGGTTTCTTGTTCAGTCCATAGGCCTACATCATGTGGCAAACCGGTGAGCATGTGGCTCTATTAGTATAGGAGATACCTGAAAACATATCACACTTTTCATCATAGTGCTTTTACCAATGCATAAAATGCATGGAGAAGTCATTTCGAATGACTGGTCCTCAGTGTTGTGAGAACGATGACTGGTTAAAATTATTGGTGGCTTCTTGTTCAGTCCATAGGCCTACATCATGTGGCAAACCGGTGAGCATGTGGCTCTATTAGTATAGGAGATACCTGAAAACATATCACACTTTTCATCATAGTGCTTTTACCAATGCATAAAATGCATGGAGAAGTCATTTCGAATGACTGGTCCTCAGTGTTGTGAGAACGATGACTGGTTAAAATTTTTGGTGGTTTCTTGTTCAGTCCATAGGCCTACATCATGTGGCAAACTGGTGAGCATGTGGCTCTATTAGTATAGGAGATACCTGAAAACATATCACACTTTTCATCATAGTGCTTTTACCAATGCATAAAATGCATGGAGAAGTCATTTCGAATGACTGGTCCTCAGTGTTGTGAGAACGATGACTGGTTAAAATTTTTGGTGGCTTCTTGTCAGTCCATAGGCCTACATCATGTGGCAAACCGGTGAGCATGTGGTTCTATTAGTATAGGAGATACCTGAAAACATATCACACTTTTCATCATAGTGCTTTTACCAATGCATAAAATGCATGGAGAAGTCATTTCGAATGACTGGTCCTCAGTGTTGTGAGAACGATGACTGGTTAAAATTGTTGGTGGTTTCTTGTTCAGTCCATAGGCCTACATCATGTGGCAAATCGGTGAGCATGTGGCTCTATTAGTATAGGAGATACCTGAAAACATATCACACTTTCATCATAGTGCTTTTACCAATGCATAAAATGCATGGAGAAGTCATTTCGAACGACTGGTCCTCAGTGTTGTGAGAACGATGACTGGTTAAAATTTTTGGTGGCTTCTTGTTCAGTCCATAGCCTACATCATGTGGCAAACCGTGAGGCATGTGGTTCTATTAGTATAGGAGATACCTGAAAACATATCACACTTTTCATCATAGTGCTTTTACCAATGCATAAAATGCATGGAGAAGTCATTTCGAATGACTGGTCCTCAGTGTTGTGAGAACGATGACTGGTTAAAATTTTTGGTGGTTTCTTGTTCAGTCCATAGGCCTACATCATGTGGCAAACCGGTGAGCATGTGCTCTATTAGTATAGGAGATACCTGAAAACATATCACACTTTCATCATAGTGCTTTTACCAATGCATAAAATGCATGGAGAAGTCATTTCGAATGACTGGTCCTCAGTGTTGTGAGAACGATGACTGGTTAAAATTGTTGGTGGTTTCTTGTTCAGTCCATAGGCCTACATCAATGTGGCAAATCGGTGAGCATGTGGCTCTATTAGTATAGGAGATACCTGAAAACATATCACACTTTTCATCATAGTGCTTTTACCAATGCATAAAATGCATGGAGAAGTCATTTCGAATGACTGGTCCTCAGTGTTGTGAGAACGATGACTGGTTAAAATTTTTGGTGGTTTCTTGTTCAGTCCATAGGCCTACATCATGTGGCAAACCGGTGAGCATGTGGCTCTATTAGTATAGGAGATACCTGAAAACATATCACACTTTTCATCATAGTGCTTTACCAATGCATAAAATGCATGGAGAAGTCATTTCGAATGACTGGTCCTCAGTGTTGTGAGAACGATGACTGGTTAAAATTTTTGGTGGTTTCTTGTTCAGTCCATAGGCCTACATCATGTGGCAAACCGGTGAGCATGTGGCTCTATTAGTATAGGGAGATACCTGAAAACATATCACACTTTTCATCATAGTGCTTTTACCAATGCATAAAATGCATGGAGAAGTCATTTCGAATGACTGGTCCTCAGTGTTGTGAGAACGATGACTGGTTAAAATTTTGGTGGTTTCTTGTTCAGTCCATAGGCCTACATCATGTGGCAAACCGGTGAGCATGTGGCTCTATTAGTATAGGAGATACCTGAAAACATATCACACTTTTCATCATAGTGCTTTTACCAATGCATAAAATGCATGGAGAAGTCATTTCGAATTACTGGTCCTCAGTGTTGTGAGAACGATGACTGTTAAAATTTTTGGTGGTTTCTTGTTCAGTCCATAGGCCTACATCATGTGGCAAACCGGTGAGCATGTGGCTCTATTAGTATAGGAGATACCTGAAAACATATCACACTTTTCATCATAGTGCTTTTACCAATGCATAAAATGCATGGAGAAGTCATTTCGAATGACTGGTCCTCAGTGTTGTGAGAACGATGACTGGTTAAAATTTTTGGTGGTTTCTTGTTCAGTCCATAGGCCTACATCATGTGGCAAACCGGTGAGCATGTGGCTCTATTAGTATAGGAGATACCTGAAAACATATCACACTTTTCATCATAGTGCTTTTACCAATGCATAAAATGCATGGAGAAGTCATTTCGAATGACTGGTCCTCAGTGTTGTGAGAACGATGACTGGTTAAAATTTTTGGTGGTTTCTTGTTCAGTCCATAGGCCTACATCATGTGGCAAACCGGTGAGCATGTGGCTCTATTAGTATAGGAGATACCTGAAAACATATCACACTTTTCATCATAGTGCTTTTACCAATGCATAAAATGCATGGAGAAGTCATTTCGAATGACTGGTCCTCAGTGTTGTGAGAACGATGACTGGTTAAAATTTTGGTGGTTTCTTGTTCAGTCCATAGGCCTACATCATGTGGCAAACCGGTGAGCATGTGGCTCTATTAGTATAGGAGATACCTGAAAACATATCACACTTTTCATCATAGTGCTTTTACCAATGCATAAAATGCATGGAGAAGTCATTTCGAATGACTGGTCCTCAGTGTTGTGAGAACGATGACTGGTTAAAATTTTTGGTGGTTTCTTGTTCAGTCCATAGGCCTACATCATGTGGCAAACCGGTGAGCATGTGGCTCTATTAGTATAGGAGATACCTGAAAACATATCACACTTTTCATCATAGTGCTTTTACCAATGCATAAAATGCATGGAGAAGTCATTTCGAATGACTGGTCCTCAGTGTTGTGAGAACGATGACTGGTTAAAATTTTTGGTGGTTTCTTGTTCAGTCCATAGGCCTACATCATGTGGCAAACCGGTGAGCATGTGGCTCTATTAGTATAGGAGATACCTGAAAACATATCACACTTTTCATCATAGTGCTTTTACCAATGCATAAAATGCATGGAGAAGTCATTTCGAATGACTGGTCCTCAGTGTTGTGAGAACGATGACTGGTTAAAATTTTTGGTGGTTTCTTGTTCAGTCCATAGGCCTACATCATGTGGCAAACCGGTGAGCATGTGGCTCTATTAGTATAGGAGATACCTGAAAACATATCACACTTTTCATCATAGTGCTTTTACCAATGCATAAAATGCATGGAGAAGTCATTTCGAATGACTGGTCCTCAGTGTTGTGAGAACGATGACTGGTTAAAATTTTTGGTGGTTTCTTGTTCAGTCCATAGGCCTACATCATGTGGCAAACCGGTGAGCATGTGGCTCTATTAGTATAGGAGATACCTGAAAACATATCACACTTTTCATCATAGTGCTTTTACCAATGCATAAAATGCATGGAGAAGTCATTTCGAATGACTGGTCCTCAGTGTTGTGAGAACGATGACTGGTTAAAATTTTTGGTGGTTTCTTGTTCAAGTCCATAGGCCCTACATCATGTGGCAAACCGGTGAGCATGTGGCCTCTATTAGTATAGGAGATACCTGAAAACATATCACACTTTTCATCATAGTGCTTTTACCAATGCATAAAATGCATGGAGAAGTCATTTCGAATGACTGGTCCTCAGTGTTGTGAGAACGATGACTGGTTAAAATTTTTGGTGGTTTCTTGTTCAGTCCATAGGCCTACATCATGTGGGCAAACGGTGAGCATGTGGCTCTATTAGTATAGGAGATACCTGAAAACATATCACACTTTCATCATAGTGCTTTTACCAATGCATAAAATGCATGGAGAAGTCATTTCGAATGACTGGTCCTCAGTGTTGTGAGAACGATGACTGGTTAAAATTTTTGGTGGTTTCTTGTTCAGTCCATAGGCCTACATCATGTGGCAAACCGGTGAGCATTGTGGCTCTATTAGTATAGGAGATACCTGAAAACATATCACACTTTTCATCATAGTGCTTTTACCAATGCATAAAATGCATGGAGAAGTCATTTCGAATGACTGGTCCTCAGTGTTGTGAGAACGATGACTGGTTAAAATTTTTTGGTGGTTTCTTGTTCAGGTCCATAGGCCTACATCATGTGGCAAACCGGTGAGCATGTGGCTCTATTAGTATAGGAGATACCTGAAAACATATCACACTTTTTCATCATAGTGCTTTTACCAATGCATAAAATGCATGGAGAAGTCATTTCGAATGACTGGTCCTCAGTGTTGTGAGAACGATGACTGGTTAAAATTTTTGGTGGTTTCTTGTTCAGTCCATAGGCCTACATCATGTGGCAAACCGGTGAGCATGTGGCTCTATTAGTATAGGAGATACCTGAAAACATATCACACTTTTCATCATAGTGCTTTTACCAATGCATAAAATGCATGGAGAAGTCATTTCGAATGACTGGTCCTCAGTGTTGTGAGAACGATGACTGGTTAAAATTTTTGGTGGTTTCTTGTTCAGTCCATAGGCCTACATCATGTGGCAAACCGGTGAGCATGTGGCTCTATTAGTATAGGAGATACCTGAAAACATATCACACTTTTCATCATAGTGCTTTTACCAATGCATAAAATGCATGGAGAAGTCATTTCGAATGACTGGTCCTCAGTGTTGTGAGAACGATGACTGGTTAAAATTTTTGGTGGTTTCTTGTTCAGTCCATAGGCCTACATCATGTGGCAAACCGGTGACATGTGGCTCTATTAGTATAGGAGATACCTGAAAACATATCACACTTTTCATCATAGTGCTTTTACCAATGCATAAAATGCATGGAGAAGTCATTTCGAATGACTGGTCCTCAGTGTTGTGAGAACGATGACTGGGTTAAAATTTTTGGGGTGGTTCTTGTTCAGTCCATAGGCCTACATCATGTGGCAAACCGGTGAGCATGTGGCTCTATTAGTATAGGAGATACCTGAAAACATATCACACTTTTCATCATAGTGCTTTTACCAATGCATAAAATGCATGGAGAAGTCATTTCGAATGACTGGTCCTCAGTGTTGTGAGAACGATGACTGGTTAAAATTTTTGGTGGTTTCTTGTTCAGTCCATAGGCCTACATCATGTGGCAAACCGGTGAGCATGTGGCTCTATTAGTATAGGAGATACCTGAAAACATATCACACTTTCATCATAGTGCTTTTACCAATGCATAAAATGCATGGAGAAGTCATTTCGAATGACTGGTCCTCAGTGTTGTGAGAACGATGACTGGTTAAAATTTTTGGTGGTTTCTTGTTCAGTCCATAGGCCTACATCATGTGGCAAACCGGTGAGCATGTGGCTCTATTAGTATAGGAGATACCTGAAAACATATCACACTTTTCATCATAGTGCTTTTACCAATGCATAAAATGCATGGAGAAGTCATTTCGAATGACTGGTCCTCAGTGTTGTGAGAACGATGACTGGTTAAAATTTTTGGTGGTTTCTTGTTCAGTCCATAGGCCTACATCATGTGGCTAAACCGGTGAGCATGTGGCTCTATTAGTATAGGAGATACCTGAAAACATATCACACTTTTCATCATAGTGCTTTTACCAATGCATAAAATGCATGGAGAAGTCATTTCGAATGACTGGTCCCTCAGTGTTGTGAGAACGATGACTGGTTAAAATTTTTGGTGGTTTCTTGTTTCAGTCCATAGGCCTACATCATGTGGCAAACCGGTGAGCATGTGGCTCTATTAGTATAGGAGATACCTGAAAACATATCACACTTTTCATCATAGTGCTTTATACCATGCATAAAATGCATGGAGAAGTCAATTCGCATGACTGTCCTCTATGTTGTGAGACGATGGACTGTTAAAATTTTTGGTGGTTGTCTTGTTCAGATCCATAGGCCTTCATCATGTGGCAAACGGTGAGCATGTGGCACTATTAGTTATAGGAGATACCTGAAAAATATCACACTTTTCATCATAGTGTGCTTTTACCAATGCATACAATGCAT